>NW_025749232.1:0-26452 GCF_021184085.1 Oncorhynchus gorbuscha
ACGACCACGGAGTTCCAGGTTCCAGTAGCCTCTGAACTGGCTAACCAGGTCAACAAGGCAGAGTTCATCTCAGCCTATGCCTCCCTCCAGTCCTCTGACTTCTTGGCACTGACGGAAACATGGATCACCACAGACAACACTGCTACTCCTACTGCTCTCTTCGTCCGCCCACGTGTTCTCGCACACCCGAGAGCGTCTGGTCAGCGGGGTGGTGGCACCGGGATCCTCATCTCTCCCAAGTGGTCATTCTCTCTTTCTCCCTTACCCATCTGTCTATCGCCTCCTTTGAATTCCATGCTGTCACAGTTACTAGCCCTTTCAAGCTTAACATCCTTATCATTTATCGCCCTCCAGGTTCCCTCGGAGAGTTCATCAATGAGCTTGATGCCTTGATAAGCTCCTTTCCTGAGGACGGCTCACCTCTCACAGTTCTGGGTGACTTTAACCTCCCCCACGTCTACCTTTGACTCTTCCTCTCTGCCTCCTTCTTTCCACTCCTCTCCTCTTTTGACCTCACCCTCTCACCTTCCCCCCTACTCACAAGGCAGGCAATACGCTCGACCTCATCTTTACTAGATGCTGTTCTTCCACTAACCTCACTGCAACTCCCCTCCAAGTCTCCGACCACTGCCTTGTATCCTTTTCCCTCTCGCTCTCATCCAACACCTCCCACACTGCCCCTACTCGGATGGTATCGCGCCGTCCCAACCTTCGCTCTCTCTCCCCCCGCTACTCTCTCCTCTTCCATCCTATCATCTCTTCCCTCCGCTCAAACCTTCTCCCACCTATCTCCTGATTCTGCCTCCTCAACCCTCCTCTCCTCCCTCTCTGCATCCCTTGACTCTCTATGTCCCCTATCCTCCAGGCCGGCTCGGTCCTCCCTCCCCGCTCCTAAGTGGCTCGATGACTCATTGCGAGCTCACAGAACAGGGCTCCGGGCAGCCGGCGGAAATGGAGGAAAACTCGCCTCCCTGCGGACCTGGCATCCTTTCCTCCCTCCTCTCTACATTTTCCTCCTCTGTCTCTGCTGCTAAAGCCACTTTCTACCACGCTAAATTCCAAGCATCTGCCTCTAACCCTAGGAAGCTCTTTGCCACCTTCTCCTCCCTCCTGAATCCTCCGCCCCCTCCCCCCTCCTCCCTCTCTGCAGATGACTTCGCCAACCATTTTGAAAAGAAGGTCGACGACATCCGATCCTCGTTTGCTAAGTCAACGACACCGCTGGTTCTGCTCACACTGCCCTACCCTGTGCTCTGACCTCTTTCTCCCTCTCTCTCCAGATGAAATCTCATGCGTCTTGTGACGGCCGGCCGCCCAACAACCTGCCCGCTTGACCCTATCCCCTCCTCTCTTCTCCAGACCATTTCCGGAGACCTTCTCCCCTTACCTCACCTCGCTCATCAATTCATCCCTGACCGTTGGCTACGTCCCTTCCGTCTTCAAGAGCGAGAGAGTTGCACCCCTTCTGAAAAAAAACCTACACTCGATCCCTCCGATGTCAACAATTACAGACCAGTATCCCTTCTTTCTTTTCTCTCCAAAACTCTTGAACGTGCCGTCCTTGGCCAGCTCTCCCGCTATCTCTCTCTGAATGACCTTCTTGATCCAAATCAGTCAGGTTTCAAGACTAGTCATTCAACTGAGACTGCTCTCCTCTGTATCACGGAGGCGCTCCGCACTGCTAAAGCTAACTCTCTCTCCTCTGCTCTCATCCTTCTAGATCTATCGGCTGCCTTCGATACTGTGAACCATCCAGATCCTCCTCTCCACCCTCTCCGAGTTGGGCATCTCCCGGCGCGGCCCACGCTGGATTGCGTCCTACCTGACAGGTCGCTCCTACCAGGTGGCGTGGCGAGAATCTGTCTCCTCACCACGCGCTCTCACCACTGGTGTCCCCCAGGGCTCTGTTCTTGGCCCTCTCCTATTCTCGCTATACACCAAGTCACTTGGCTCTGTCATAACCTCACATGGTCTCTCTTATCATTGCTATGCAGACGACACACAATTAATCTTCTCCTTTCCCCCTTCTGATGACCAGGTGGCGAATCGCATCTCTGCATGTCTGGCAGACATATCAGTGTGGATGACGGATCACCACCTCAAGCTGAACCTCGGCAAGACGGAGCTGCTCTTCCTCCCGGGGAAGGACTGCCCGTTCCATGATCTCGCCATCACGGTCGACAACTCCATTGTGTCCTCCTCCCAGAGCGCCAAGAACCTTGGCGTGATCCTGGACAACACCCTGTCGTTCTCAACTAACATCAAAGGCGGTGGCCCGTTCCTGTAGGTTCATGCTCTACAACATCCGCAGAGTACGACCCTGCCTCACACAGGAAGCGGCGCAGGTCCTAATCCAGGCACTTGTCATCTCCCGTCTGGATTACTGCAACTCGCTGTTGGCTGGGCTCCCTGCCTGTGCCATTAAACCCCTTCAACTCATCCAGAACGCTGCAGCCCGTCTGGTGTTCAACCTTCCCAAGTTCTCTCACGTCACCCCGCTCCTCCGTTCTCTCCACTGGCTTCCAGTTGAAGCTCGCATCCGCTACAAGACCATGGTGCTTGCCTACGGAGCTGTGAGGGGAACGGCACCTCAGTACCTCCAGGCTCTGATCAGGCCCTACACCCAAACAAGGGCACTGCGTTCATCCACCTCTGGCCTGCTCGCCTCCCTACCACTGAGGAAGTACAGCTCCCGCTCAGCCCAGTCAAAACTGTTCGCTGCCCTGGCCCCCCAATGGTGGAACAAACTCCCTCACGACGCCAGGACAGCGGAGTCAATCACCACCTTCCGGAGACACCTGAAACCCCACCTCTTTAAGGAATACCTAGGATAGGTTAAGTAATCCCTCTCACCCCACCCCCTAAGTTTTAGATGCACTATTGTTAAGTGACTGTCCCACTGGATGTCATAAGGTGAATGCACCAATTTGTAAGTCGCTCTGGATAAGAGCGTCTGCTAAATGACTTAAATGTAAATGTAAATGTACTACTAATGGAGACACCCTGAGACTACTACTAATGGAACTAAAGACACCCTGAGACTACTACCAATGGAACTAAAGACACCCTGAGACTACTACTAATGGAACTAAAGACACCCTGAGACTACTACTAATGGAGACACCCTGAGACTACTACTAATGGAGACACCCTGAGACTCCTACTACTAATGGAACTAAAGACACCCTGAGACTACTACTAATGGAGACACCCTGAGACTACTACTAATGGAACTAAAGACACCCTGAGACTACTACTAATGGAACTAAAGACACCCTGAGACTACTACTAATGGAACTAAAGACACCCTGAGACTACTACTAATGGAACTAAAGACACCCTGAAACTACTACTAATGGAGACACCCTGAGACTACTACTAATGGAGACACCCTGAGACTACTACTAATGGAGACACCCTGAGACTACTACTAATGGAGACACCCTGAGACTACTACTAATGGAACTAAAGACACCCTGAGACTACTACTAATGGAACTAAAGACACCCTGAGACTACTACCGATGGAACTAAAGACACCCTGAGACTACTACTAATGGAACTAAAGACACCCTGAGACTACTACTAATGGAGACACCCTGAGACTACTACTAATGGAGACACCCTGAGACTCCTACTACTAATGGAACTAAAGACACCCTGAGACTACTACTAATGGAACTAAAGACACCCTGAGACTACTACTAATGGAACTAAAGACACCCTGAGACTACTACTAATGGAACTAAAGACACCCTGAAACTACTACTAATGGAGACACCCTGAGACTACTACTAATGGAGACACCCTGAGACTACTACTAATGGAGACACCCTGAGACTACTACTAATGGAGACCTCCTGAGACTACTACTAATGGAGACCTCCTGAGACTACTACTAATGGAGACCTCCTGAGACTACTACTAATGGAGACACCCTGAGACTACTACTAATGGAGACACCCTGAGACTACTACTAATGGAGACCTCCTGAGACTACTACTAATGGAACTAAAGACACCCTGAGACTACTACTAATGGAGACACCCTGAGACTACTACTAATGGAGACACCCTGAGACTCCTACTACTAATGGAACTAAAGACACCCTGAGACTACTACTAATGGAGACACCCTGAGACTACTACTAATGGAACTAAAGACACCCTGAGACTACTACTAATGGAGACACCCTGAGACTACTACTAATGGAGACACCCTGAGACTACTACTAATGGAGACACCCTGAGACTACTACTAATGGAGACACCCTGAGACTACTACTAATGGAGACACCCTGAGACTACTACTAATGGAGACCTCCTGAGACTACTACTAATGGAGACACCCTGAGACTACTACTAATGGAGACACCCTGAGACTACTACTAATGGAGACCTCCTGAGACTACTACTAATGGAACTAAAGACACCCTGAGACTACTACTAATGGAGACACCCTGAGACTACTACTAATGGAGACACCCTGAGACTCCTACTACTAATGGAACTAAAGACACCCTGAGACTACTACTAATGGAGACACCCTGAGACTACTACTAATGGAACTAAAGACACCCTGAGACTACTACTAATGGAACTAAAGACACCCTGAGACTACTACTAATGGAGACACCCTGAGACTACTACTAATGGAGACACCCTGAGACTACTACTAATGGAACTAAAGACACCCTGAGACTACTACTAATGGAGACACCCTGAGACTACTACTAATGGAACTAAAGACACCCTGAGACTACTACTAATGGAACTAAAGACACCCTGAGACTACTACTAATGGAGACACCCTGAGACTACTACTAATGGAACTAAAGACACCCTGAGACTACTACTAATGGAACTAAAGACACCCTGAGACTACTACTAATGGAACTAAAGACACCCTGAGACTACTACTAATGGAGACCTCCTGAGACTACTACTAATGGAACTAAAGACACCCTGAGACTACTACTAAAGTAGTGCACTATATAGTTGACAGGGTTCCATTTGGGACACAGAGGCACTATTATACAAGGTGAAGGAGAGGATCAATACACTATGTGTAATTATGAACCCACTGTCATTAATAAGGCCACATTGTAAATCAACATCTCCTCCGCAGCGACATATACCAAAACCATAGATATCACATAAAGTTCCTTTAAGGTCTTATCAAGGTAGACACAAAACATTATTTATTTTTTTGTTCATGTGTAGTTTCATCATTGTCTGAAAAGCTCCCTGCCTTAAAATATAAGCTATTCATCGTGTGAGCCCTTATAAATCAATCAAAGCTTAAAATGAAGCATGTCTTGAGAGCAGTGTGTTATAGAGCCTGCTCTGTAAATCAGAGGGATTAGAGTCTTGAGAGCAGTGTGTTATAGAGCCTGCTCTGTAAATCAGAGGAGTCTTGAGAGCAGTGTGTTATAGAGCCTGCTCTGTAAATCAGAGGGATTAGAGTCTTGAGAGCAGTGTGTTATAGAGCCTGCTCTGTAAATCAGAGGGATTAGAGTCTTGGGAGCAGTGTGTTATAGAGCCTGCTCTGTTAATCAGAGGGATTAGAGTCTTGAGAGCAGTGTGTTATAGAGCCTGCTCTGTAAATCAGAGGGATTAGAGTCTTGAGAGCAGTGTGTTATAGAGCCTGCTCTGTAAATCAGAGGGATTATAGAGTCTTGAGAGCAGTGTGTTATAGAGCCTGCTCTGTAAATCAGAGGAATTATAGAGTCTTGAGAGCAGTGTGTTATAGAGCCTGCTCTGTAAATCAGAGGAATTATAGAGTCTTGAGAGCAGTGTGTTATAGAGCCTGCTCTGTAAATCAGAGAATGAGTCTTGAGAGCAGTGTGTTATAGAGCCTGCTCTGTAAATCAGAGAATGAGTCTTGAGAGCAGTGTGTTATAGAGCCTGCTCTGTAAATCAGAGGGATTAGAGTCTTGAGAGCAGTGTGTTATAGAGCCCGCTCTGTAAATCAGAGGAGTCTTGAGAGCAGTGTGTTATAGAGCCTGCTCTGTAAATCAGAGGGATTAGAGTCTTGAGAGCAGTGTGTTATAGAGCCTGCTCTGTAAATCAGAGGGATTAGAGTCTTGAGAGCAGTGTGTTATAGAGCATGCTCTGTAAATCAGAGGGATTAGAGTCTTGAGAGCAGTGTGTTATAGAGCCTGCTCTGTAAATCAGAGGGATTAGAGTCTTGAGAGCAGTGTGTTATAGAGCCTGCTCTGTAAATCAGAGAATGAGTCTTGAGAGCAGTGTGTTATAGAGCCTGCTCTGTAAATCAGAGGGATTAGAGTCTTGAGAGCAGTGTGTTATAGAGCCTGCTCTGTAAATCAGAGGGATTATAGAGTCTTGAGAGCAGTGTGTTATAGAGCCTGCTCTGTAAATCAGAGGAATTATAGAGTCTTGAGAGCAGTGTGTTATAGAGCCTGCTCTGTAAATCAGAGGAATTATAGAGTCTTGAGAGCAGTGTGTTATAGAGCCTGCTCTGTAAATCAGAGAATGAGTCTTGAGAGCAGTGTGTTATAGAGCCTGCTCTGTAAATCAGAGGGATTAGAGTCTTGAGAGCAGTGTGTTATAGAGCCTGCTCTGTAAATCAGAGAATGAGTCTTGAGAGCAGTGTGTTATAGAGCCCGCTCTGTAAATCAGAGGGATTAGAGTCTTGAGAGCAGTGTGTTATAGAGCCCGCTCTGTAAATCAGAGGGATTAGAGTCTTGAGAGCAGTGTGTTATAGAGCCTGCTCTGTAAATCAGAGAATGAGTCTTGAGAGCAGTGTGTTATAGAGCCTGCTCTGTAAATCAGAGGGATTAGAGTCTTGAGAGCAGTGTGTTATAGAGCCTGCTCTGTAAATCAGAGGAGTCTTGAGAGCAGTGTGTTATAGAGCCTGCTCTGTAAATCAGAGGGATTAGAGTCTTGAGAGCAGTGTGTTATAGAGCCTGCTCTGTAAATCACAGGAATTATAGTCTTGAGAGCAGTGTGTTATAGAGCCTGCTCTGTAAATCAGAGGGTACGTGTCTTGAGAGCAGTGTGTTATAGAGCCTGCTCTGTTAATCAGAGGGATTAGATTCTTGAGAGCAGTGTGTTATAGAGCCTGCTCTGTAAATCAGATGAATTATAGAGTCTTGAGCGCAGTGTGTTATAGAGCCTGCTCTGTAAATCAGAGGAATTATAGAGTCTTGAGAGCAGTGTGTTATAGAGCCTGCTCTGTAAATCAGAGAATGAGTCTTGAGAGCAGTGTGTTATAGAGCCTGCTCTGTAAATCAGAGGGATTAGATTCTTGAGAGCAGTGTGTTATAGAGCCTGCTCTGTAAATCAGAGAATGAGTCTTGAGAGCAGTGTGTTATAGAGCCTGCTCTGTAAATCAGAGGGATTAGTTTCTTGAGAGCAGTGTGTTATAGAGCCCGCTCTGTAAATCAGAGGAGTCTTGAGAGCAGTGTGTTATAGAGCCTGCTCATTAAATCAGAGAATGAGTCTTGAGAGCAGTGTGTTATAGAGCCTGCTCTGTAAATCAGAGGGATTAGAGTCTTGAGAGCAGTGTGTTATAGAGCATGCTCTGTAAATCAGAGGGATTAGAGTCTTGAGAGCAGTGTGTTATAGAGCCTGCTCTGTAAATCAGAGGGATTAGAGTCTTGAGAGCAGTGTGTTATAGAGCCTGCTCTGTAAATCAGAGAATGAGTCTTGAGAGCAGTGTGTTATAGAGCCTGCTCTGTAAATCAGAGAATGAGTCTTGAGAGCAGTGTGTTATAGAGCCTGCTCTGTAAATCAGAGGGATTAGAGTCTTGAGAGCAGTGTGTTATAGAGCCTGCTCTGTAAATCAGAGGAGTCTTGAGAGCAGTGTGTTATAGAGCCTGCTCTGTAAATCAGAGAATGAGTCTTGAGAGCAGTGTGTTATAGAGCCTGCTCTGTTAATCAGAGGGATTAGAGTTTTGGGAGCAGTGTGTTATAGAGCCTGCTCTGTAAATCAGAGGGATTAGAGTCTTGAGAGCAGTGTGTTATAGAGCCTGCTCTGTTAATCAGAGGGATTAGAGTCTTGAGAGCAGTGTGTTATAGAGCCTTGTCTGTAAATCAGAGGAATTATAGAGTCTTGAGAGCAGTGTGTTATAGAGCCTGCTCTGTAAATCAGAGGAATTATAGAGTCTTGAGAGCAGTGTGTTATAGAGCCTGCTCTGTTAATCAGAGGAATTATAGAGTCTTGAGCGCAGTGTGTTATAGAGCCTGCTCTGTAAATCAGAGGAATTATAGAGTCTTGAGAGCAGTGTGTTATAGAGCCTGCTCTGTAAATCAGAGGAATTTTAGAGTCTTGAGAGCAGTGTGTTATAGAGCCTGCTCTGTTAATCAGAGGGATTAGAGTCTTGAGAGCAGTGTGTTATAGAGCCTGCTCTGTTAATCAGAGGGATTAGAGTCTTGAGAGCAGTGTGTTATAGAGCCTGCTCTGTAAATCAGAGGGATTAGAGTCTTGAGAGCAGTGTGTTATAGAGCCTGCTCTGTTAATCAGAGGGATTAGAGTCTTGAGAGCAGTGTGTTATAGAGCCTGCTCTGTAAATCAGAGGAATTATAGAGTCTTGAGAGCAGTGTGTTATAGAGCCTGCTCTGTTAATCAGAGGGATTAGAGTCTTGAGAGCAGTGTGTTATAGAGCCTTGTCTGTAAATCAGAGGAATTATAGAGTCTTGAGAGCAGTGTGTTATAGAGCCTGCTCTGTAAATCAGAGGAATTATAGAGTCTTGAGAGCAGTGTGTTATAGAGCCTGCTCTGTTAATCAGAGGAATTATAGTCTTGAGCGCAGTGTGTTATAGAGCCTGCTCTGTAAATCAGAGGAATTATAGAGTCTTGAGAGCAGTGTGTTATAGAGCCTGCTCTGTTAATCAGAGGGATTAGAGTCTTGAGAGCAGTGTGTTATAGAGCCTGCTCTGTAAATCACAGGAATTATAGTCTTGAGAGCAGTGTGTTATAGAGCCTGCTCTGTAAATCAGAGAATGAGTCTTGAGAGCAGTGTGTTATAGAGCCTGCTCTGTAAATCAGAGAATGAGTCTTGAGAGCAGTGTGTTATAGAGCCTGCTCTGTAAATCAGAGGGATTAGATTCTTGAGAGCAGTGTGTTATAGAGCCTGCTCTGTAAATCAGAGAATGAGTCTTGAGAGCAGTGTGTTATAGAGCCTGCTCTGTAAATCAGAGGGATTAGTTTCTTGAGAGCAGTGTGTTATAGAGCCCGCTCTGTAAATCAGAGGAGTCTTGAGAGCAGTGTGTTATAGAGCCTGCTCATTAAATCAGAGAATGAGTCTTGAGAGCAGTGTGTTATAGAGCCTGCTCTGTAAATCAGAGGGATTAGAGTCTTGAGAGCAGTGTGTTATAGAGCATGCTCTGTAAATCAGAGGGATTAGAGTCTTGAGAGCAGTGTGTTATAGAGCCTGCTCTGTAAATCAGAGGGATTAGAGTCTTGAGAGCAGTGTGTTATAGAGCCTGCTCTGTAAATCAGAGAATGAGTCTTGAGAGCAGTGTGTTATAGAGCCTGCTCTGTAAATCAGAGAATGAGTCTTGAGAGCAGTGTGTTATAGAGCCTGCTCTGTAAATCAGAGGGATTAGAGTCTTGAGAGCAGTGTGTTATAGAGCCTGCTCTGTAAATCAGAGGAGTCTTGAGAGCAGTGTGTTATAGAGCCTGCTCTGTAAATCAGAGAATGAGTCTTGAGAGCAGTGTGTTATAGAGCCTGCTCTGTTAATCAGAGGGATTAGAGTTTTGGGAGCAGTGTGTTATAGAGCCTGCTCTGTAAATCAGAGGGATTAGAGTCTTGAGAGCAGTGTGTTATAGAGCCTGCTCTGTTAATCAGAGGGATTAGAGTCTTGAGAGCAGTGTGTTATAGAGCCTTGTCTGTAAATCAGAGGAATTATAGAGTCTTGAGAGCAGTGTGTTATAGAGCCTGCTCTGTAAATCAGAGGAATTATAGAGTCTTGAGAGCAGTGTGTTATAGAGCCTGCTCTGTTAATCAGAGGAATTATAGAGTCTTGAGCGCAGTGTGTTATAGAGCCTGCTCTGTAAATCAGAGGAATTATAGATTCTTGAGAGCAGTGTGTTATAGAGCCTGCTCTGTAAATCAGAGGAATTTTAGAGTCTTGAGAGCAGTGTGTTATAGAGCCTGCTCTGTTAATCAGAGGGATTAGAGTCTTGAGAGCAGTGTGTTATAGAGCCCGCTCTGTAAATCAGAGGGATTAGAGTCTTGAGAGCAGTGTGTTATAGAGCCTGCTCATTAAATCAGAGAATGAGTCTTGAGAGCAGTGTGTTATAGAGCCTGCTCTGTTAATCAGAGGGATTAGAGTCTTGAGAGCAGTGTGTTATAGAGCCTGCTCTGTAAATCAGAGGAATTAGAGTCTTGAGAGCAGTGTGTTATAGAGCCTGCTCTGTTAATCAGAGGGATTAGAGTCTTGAGAGCAGTGTGTTATAGAGCCTGCTCTGTAAATCAGAGGATTATAGAGTCTTGAGAGCAGTGTGTTATAGAGCCTGCTCTGTAAATCAGAGGGATTAGAGTCTTGAGAGCAGTGTGTTATAGAGCCTGCTCTGTAAATCAGAGGAATTTAGAGTCTTGAGAGCAGTGTGTTATAGAGCCTGCTCTGTAAATCAGAGGAATTATAGAGTCTTGAGAGCAGTGTGTTATAGAGCCTGCTCTGTAAATCAGGAATTATAGAGTCTTGAGCGCAGTGTGTTATAGAGCCTGCTCTGTAAATCAGAGGGATTAGAGTCTTGAGAGCAGTGTGTTATAGAGCCTGCTCTGTATATCAGAGGGATTAGAGTCTTGAGAGCAGTGTGTTATAGAGCCTGCTCTGTAAATCAGAGGATTAGAGTCTTGAGAGCAGTGTGTTATAGAGCCTGCTCTGTAAATCAGAGGATTAGAGTCTTGAGAGCAGTGAGTTATAGAGCCTGCCCAATCAGGCCCTTTGTCGGTAGCTAGCAACTTGGCAGGGTTGGGGAGGTCTGGCTGGTTGACTGGGATCCTCTGCTGTGCTCAACTTCCTGGGATCCTCCGATACAGGGTTGGGGAGGTCTGGCTGGTTCCTGTCCCAATGGGGACGTCCTGTCATTCTGATTGTAGCTATACTGGCAACCTGTGAAGGCAAGTCTGGCTCTGGGATCTTATCAGGGTTAACTCAGTATGGGATCCTCTGCTGTTAATATAATCATATTTCTGCTGTGTGATCAGGGTTGGGGAGGTCTGGCTGGTTGATCTGGGTTATGCTGTGGAGGGCAGGGTGGGGAGGTCTGGCTGGTTGCTGGGATCCTCGTGTGTGAAGGCAAAAGTCTGGCTGGTTGATTGGGCCTCTGCTGTGTGAAGGTCATAGAGTGGTGACTAGCTGTCTTGAGCCTGCAGTGTGTTACTGAGCCCACTCTGCTTCCTGCCCCTCCTGTCTCTGTCTCTCATCTTGTCTAACCTCTCTGTCTAACTCAGTATATTAATATAATCATATTTCTCAGGTAGGAAGTTATCTCCTCTCTGTGGGCCTCTCTGTCTCAGAGGACAAGTGTCTTGAGAGCAGTCTCTCCTGAGCCCTCTGTCTCCTCTCCTCTCTGTCTCCTCTCTCTCTCCTCTCTGTCTCCTCTCTATCTCCTCTCTCTCCTCTCTGTCTCCTCTCTGTCTCTCTCTCTCTCTCCTCTCTGTCTCCTCTCCTCTCTCTCTCCTCTCTGTCTCCTCTCTCTTGGCAGTGGCACCTGACTGATCCTGTCTAGAGTCCAACAGCACAAACCACTCCAGTGATTCAGCCTAGTGTTTGTAGGACAACACTTCCAACTGCTCTCCAAGGCTCTTCTTTTCGCTGTGATTCTGATCCAAGTGTCAAGCCACTGAGAAAGAGACATTAAAGGGCCTACAATCTCTCTCCGGATAGACAGTTTGCTGCTCTACAGAAACAAAGTGGTCATGTCCAGGCAGCTCCATCCACAGTCAGACAGCTCCATCCACTGTCAGACAGCTCCATCCACTGTCAGACAGCTCCATCCACTGTCAGACAGCTCCATCCACCGTCAGACAGATTGAAATGACATGGTCCTCTCCCTGCAGTCAGTGTGTCATGTTTTGTCATTGATATTCATGCCTTGTCCCTGTTCTTCTCCTTCTATTCGTTTCCCTCTGCTGGTCTTATTAGGTTCTTTCCCTCTTTCTATCCCCTCTCTCCCCCTCCCTCTCTCACTCTCCCGCTCTCTCTTCTCTCTATCGTTCCGTTCCTGCTCCCAGCTGTTCCTATTCCCCTAATCAATCATTTAGTCTTCCCACACCTGTTCCCGATCCTTTTCCCTGATTAGAGTCCCTATTTCTCTCCTTGTTATTCGTTTCTGCCCTGTCGGTTCCTTGTCTAGAATTCACCGTGCTGTGTTTGTGTATCGCCCTGTCGTGTCGTGTTTTCCTCAGATGCTGCGTGGTGAGCAGGTGTCTGAGTCTGTTTGGTTCAAGTGCCTTCCCGAGGCAACCTGCTGTTCACCTGCTGTTCAAGATCGAGTCTCCAGTTTGTCCTCGTCATTTCGAAAGTGAAAGTTGTGTTTTTTGATTGTATTTACTTTACTGGATTAAAGACTCTGTTTTCGCCAAGTCGCTTTTGGGTCCTCTTTCACCTGCATGACAGAAGGAACCGACCAAGGAATGGACCCAGCGACTTCAGACGCTCGTTACACTGCCGTCAAGATCCAAGGAGCCATGCTCGGCAGACACGAGCAGGAATTGTCTGCTGCTCGCCATGCCGTGGAGAACCTGGCCGCTCAGGTTTCCGACCTCTCTGGACAGTTCCAGAGTCTTCGTCTCGTGCCACCTGTTACTTCCTGATGATTCGGGTTTTTGACCGTTCAGTTTTTGGTAGGGAGGCTTCTAGGGCCCTGGCTTCCCTATGCCAAGGTGAACGGTCCATAACGGATTATTCTATTGAGTTTCGCACTCTTGCTGCCTCTAGTGAGTGGAACGAGCCGGCGCTGCTCGCTCGTTTTCTGGAGGGACTCCACGCAGTGGTTAAGGATGAGATTCTCTCCCGGGAGGTTCCTTCAGATGTGGACTCTTTGATTGCTCTCGCCATCCGCATAGAACGACGGGTAGATCTTCGTCACCGGGCTCGTGGAAGAGAGCTCGCATCAACGGTGTTTCCCTGCTCCGCATCGCAACCATCTCCCTCCTCTGGCTCAGAGACTGAGCCCATGCAGCTGGGAGGGATTCGCATCTCGACTAAGGAGAGGGAACGGAGGATCACCAACCGCCTGTGCCTCTATTGCGGAGTTGCTGGACATTTTGTTAATTCATGTCCAGTAAAAGCCAGAGCTCATCTGTAAGCGGAGGGCTACAGGTGAGCGCAACCTCAAGTCTCTCCATCAAAATCCTGTACTACTTTGTCGGTCCATCTACGCTGGACCGGTTCGGGTGCTACATGTAGTGCCTTGATAGACTCTGGGGCTGAGGGTTGTTTCATGGACGAAGCATGGGTTCGGAAACATGACATTCCTTTCAGAGAGTTAGAAGCCTACGCCCATGTTCGCCTTAGATGGTAGTCATCTTCCCAGTATCAGATTTGAGACACTACCTTTAACCCTCACAGTATCTGGTAACCACAGTGAGACTATTTCTTTTTTGATTTTTCGTTCACCGTTTACACCTGTTGTTTTGGGTCATCCCTGGCTAGTATGTCATAATCCTTCTATTAATTGGTCTAGTAATTCTATCCTATCCTGGAACGTTTCTTGTCATGTGAAGTGTTTAATGTCTGCCATCCTCCCGTTTCTTCTGTCCCTACTTCTCAGGAGGAACCTGGCGATTTGACAGGAGTGCCGGAGGAATATCATGATCTGCGCACGGTCTTCAGTCGGTCCCGAGCCAACTCCCTTCCTCCTCACCGGTCGTATGATTGTAGTATTGATCTCCTTCCGGGGACCACTCCTCCTCGGGGTAGACTATACTCTCTGTCGGCTCCCGAACGTAAGGCTCTCGAGGATTATTTGTCTGTGTCTCTTGACACCGGTACCATAGTGCCTTCTTCCTCTCCGGCCGGGGCGGGGTTCTTTTTGTTAAGAAGAAGGACGGTACTCTGCGCCCCTGCGTGGATTATCGAGGGCTGAATGACATAACGGTTAAGAATCGTTATCCGCTTCCCCTTATGTCATCAGCCTTCGAGATTCTGCAGGGAGCCAGGTGCTTTACTAAGTTGGACCTTCGTAACGCTTACCATCTCGTGCGCATCAGAGAGGGGGACGAGTGGAAAACGGCGTTTAACACTCCGTTAGGGCATTTTGAGTACCGGGTTCTGCCGTTTGGTCTCGCCAATGCGCCAGCTGTTTTTCAGGCATTAGTTAATGATGTTCTGAGAGACATGCTGAACATCTTTGTTTTTGTCTATCTTGACGATATCCTGATTTTTTCTCCGTCACTCGAGATTCATGTTCAGCACGTTCGACGTGTTCTACAGCGCCTTTTAGAGAATTGTCTCTACGTAAAGGCTGAGAAGTGCTCTTTTCATGTCTCCTCCGTTACTTTTCTCGGTTCCGTTATTTCCGCTGAAGGCATTCAGATGGATTCCGCTAAGGTCCAAGCTGTCAGTGATTGGCCCGTTCCAAGGTCACGTGTCGAGTTGCAGCGCTTTTTAGGTTTCGCTAATTTCTATCGGCGTTTCATTCGTAATTTCGGTCAAGTTGCTGCCCCTCTCACAGCTCTTACTTCTGTCAAGACGTGTTTTAAGTGGTCCGGTTCCGCCCAGGGAGCTTTTGATCTTCTAAAGGAACGTTTACGTCCGCTCCTATCCTCGTTACTCTGACGTCACTAGACAATTCATTGTCGAGGTTGACGCTTCAGAGGTAGGCGTGGGAGCCATTCTATCCCAGCGCTTCCAGTCTGACGATAAGGTTCATCCTTGCGCTTATTTTTCTCATCGCCTGTCGCCATCTGAGCGCAACTATGATGTGGGTAACCGTGAACTGCTCGCCATCCGCTTAGCCCTAGGCGAATGGCGACAGTGGTTGGAGGGGCGACCGTTCCTTTTGTCGTTTGGACAGACCATAAGAACCTTGAGTACATCCGTTCTGCCAAACGACTTAATGCCCGTCAAGCTCGTTGGGCGTTGTTTTTCGCTCGTTTCGAGTTTGTGATTTCTTACCGTCCGGGTAGCAAGAACACCAAGCCTGATGCCTTATCCCGTCTGTTTAGTTCTTCTGTGGCTTCTACTGATCCCGAGGGATTCTTCCTTATGGGCGTGTTGTCGGGTTAACAGTCTGGGGAATTGAAAGACAGGTTAAGCAAGCACTCACGCACACTGCGTCGCCGCGCGCTTGTCCTAGTAACCTCCTTTTCGTTCCTGTTTCCACTCGTCTGGCTGTTCTTCAGTGGGCTCACTCTGCCAAGTTAGCTGGTCATCCCGGTGTTCGAGGCACTCTTGCGTCTATTCGCCAGCGCTTTTGGTGGCCGACTCAGGAGCGTGACACGCGCCGTTTCGTGGCTGCTTGTTCGGACTGCGCGCAGACTAAGTCGGGTAACTCTCCTCCTGCCGGTCGTCTCAGACCGCTCCCCATTCCTTCTCGACCATGGTCTCACATCGCCCTAGACTTCATTACCGGTCTGCCTTTGTCTGCGGGGAAGACTGTGATTCTTACGGTTGTCGATAGGTTCTCTAAGGCGGCACATTTCATTCCCCTCGCTAAACTTCCTTCCGCTAAGGAGACGGTACAAATCATTATCGAGAATGTATTCAGAATTCATGGCCTCCCGTTAGACGCCGTTTCAGACAGAGGCCCGCAATTCACGTCACAGTTTTGGAGGGAGTTCTGTCGTTTGATTGGTGCGTCCGTCAGTCTCTCTTCCGGGTTTCATCCCCAGTCTAACGGTCAAGCAGAGAGGGCCAATCAGACGATTGGTCGCATACTACGCAGCCTTTCTTTCAGAAACCCTGCGTCTTGGGCAGAACAGCTCCCTGGGCAGAATACGCTCTGGTCGCTTCCTTCGTCTGCTACCGGGTTATCTCCGTTTCAGAGTAGTCTGGGTTACCAGCCTCCTCTGTTCTCATCCCAGCTTGCCGAGTCCAGCGTTCCCTCCGCTCAAGCGTTTGTCCAACGTTGTGAGCGCACCTGGAGGAGGGTGAGGTCTGCACTTTGCCGTTACAGGGCACAGACTGTGAGAGCCGCCAATAAACGCAGGATTAAGAGTCCAAGGTATTGTTGCGGCCAGAGAGTGTGGCTTTCCACTCGCAACCTTCCTCTTACGACAGCTTCTCGTAAGTTGACTCCGCGGTTCATTGGTCCGTTCCGTGTCTCCCAGGTCGTCAATCCTGTCGCTGTGCGACTGCTTCTTCCGCGACATCTTCGTCGCGTCCATCCTGTCTTCCATGTCTCCTGTGTCAAGCCCTTTCTTCGCACTCCCGTTCGTCTTCCCTCCCCCTCCCGTCCTTGTCGAGAGCGCACCTATTTACAAGGTACATAAGATCATGGACATGCGTTCTTGGGGACGGGGTCACCAATACTTAGTGGATTGGGAGGGTTACGGTCCTGAGGAGAGGAGTTGGGTTCCGTCTCGGGACGTGCTGGACCGTTCACTCATTGATGATTTCCTCCGTTGCCGCCAGGATTCCTCCTCGAGTGCGCCAGGAGGCGCTCGGTGAGTGGGGGGGTACTGTCATGTTTTGTCATTGATATTCATGCCTTGTCCCTGTTCTTCTCCTTCTATTCGTTTCCCTCTGCTGGTCTTATTAGGTTCTTTCCCTCTTTCTATCCCTCTCTCCCCCCTCCCTCTCTCACTCTCCCGCTCTCTCTTCTCTCTATCGTTCCGTTCCTGCTCCCAGCTGTTCCTATTCCCCTAATCAATCATTTAGTCTTCCCACACCTGTTCCCGATCCTTTTCCCTGATTAGAGTCCCTATTTCTCTCCTTGTTATTCGTTTCTGCCCTGTCGGTTCCTTGTCTAGAATTCACCGTGCTGTGTTTGTGTATCGCCCTGTCGTGTCGTGTTTTCCTCAGATGCTGCGTGGTGAGCAGGTGTCTGAGTCTGTTTGGTTCAAGTGCCTTCCCGAGGCAACCTGCTGTTCACCTGCTGTTCAAGATCGAGTCTCCAGTTTGTCCTCGTCATTTCGAGTGAAAGTTGTGTTTTTTGATTGTATTTACTTTACTGGATTAAAGACTCTGTTTTCGCCAAGTCGCTTTTGGGTCCTCTTTCACCTGCATGACACAGTGAGTCTATTCCCCATAGTTTGGTCATCACATCACCAGACGACGGCTTGTCTCTAACAGACTCCCTGACAGAACTGAGACGGACCTGATGTTTCCTTTCTGTAGCGTATAGACACTGTTCCCTGAATAATATTGTCTCGGGATGAGACTGCTGATACTGAGTAACTGAGCTAGTTGACACATGAACAGTTTGGCTTGATACAATAGCGAGCTCTCTCCAAGTCTATCAGATAACTCTCTTTCCATCAGTAGTCAGAGTTTCTAAAGATAGTCTTCTAAATGTGTCTGTTTCTCCTCCCCCTCCTTTCTCCTCTCCTCTCCTCTCCTCACCCATTCCTCTTCTAGCTCCTACCTCCTCTCCTCTCCTCCCCCTCCTTCCTCCTCTCCTCACCCATTCCTCTTCTAGCTCCTTCCTCCTCTCCTCTCCTCCTTCCTCCTCTCCTCACCCATTCCTCTTCTAGCTCCTACCTCCTCTCCTCTCCTCCCCCTCCTTTCTCCTCTCCTCACCCATTCCTCTTCTAGCTCCTACCTCCTCTCCTCTCCTCCCCCTCCTTCCTCCTCTCCTCACCCATTCCTCTTCTAGCTCCTTCCTCCTCTCCTCTCCTCCTTCCTCCTCTCCTCACCCATTCCTCTTCTAGTTCCTTCCTCCTCTCCCCTCAAGCCTCTACTCTTCTCCCTCCTTCCCTCACCCATTCCTCTTCTAGCTCCTTCCTCCTCTCCTCTCCCTCCTTCCTCCTCTCCTCACCCATTCCTCTTCTAGCTCCTTCCTCCTCTCCTCCTTCCTCCTCTCCTCACCCATTCCTCTTCTAGTTCCTTCCTCCTCTCCCCTCAAGCCTCTACTCTTCTCCCTCTCCTCTTCTAGCTCCTTCCTCACCCATTCCTCTTCTAGCTCCTTCCTCCTCTCCTCTCCTACCTCTACTCTTTTTCCCTCTCCTCTCCTCCCTCTCCTCTTCTAGCTCCTTCCTCACTCATTCCTCTTCTAGCTCCATCCTCCTCTCCTCTTCTCCCTCTGTTCTCCCTCCTTCCCCCTCTCCTCTCCTCCCTCTCTTCTCCTTCCCTCCTCTTCTCCCTCCTTCCCCCTCTCCTCTCCTTCCCCTCCTCTTCTCCCTCCTTCCCCCTCTCCTCTCCTTCACCTCCTCTTCTCCCTCCATCCCCCTATCCTCTCCTTCCCCTCCTCTTCTCCCTCCTTACCCCTCTCCTCTCCTTCCCCCTCCTCTTCCCCCCATCCCCCTATCCTCTCTTTCCCCTCCTCTCCCCCCATCCCCCTCTCCTCTCCTTCCCCCTCCTCTCCCCCATCCCCCTCTCCTCTCCTTCCCCTCCTCTTCTCCCTCCTTCCCCCTCTCCTCTCCTTCCCCTCCTCTTCTCCCTCCTTCCCCCTCTCCTCTCCTTCCCCTCCTCTTCTCCCTCCTTCCCCTCTCCTCTCCTTCCCCCTCCTCTTCCCCCCATCCCCCTCTCCTCTCCTTCCCCTCCTCTTCTCCCTCCTTCCCCCTCTCCTCTCCTTCCCTCCTCTTCTCCCTCCTTCCCCCTCTCCTCTCCTTCCCCCTCTCCTCTCCTTCCCCTCCTCTTCTCCCTCCTTCCCCCTCTCCTCTCCTTCCCCTCCTCTTCTCCCTCCTTCCCCCTCCTCTCCCCCCATCCCCCTCTCCTCTCCTTCCCCTCCTCTCCCCCCATCCCCCCTCTCCTCTCCTTCCCCCTCCTCTTCTCCCTCCTTCCCCCTCTCCTCTCTTTCCCCCTCCTCTCCCCCCATCCCCCTCTCCTCTCCTTCCCCTCCTCTTCTCCCTCCTTCCCCCCTCTCCTCTCCTTCCCCTCCTCTTCCCCCCATCCCCCTCTCCTCTCCTTCCCCTCCTCTTCTCCCTCCTTCCCCCTCTCCTCTCCTTCCCCTCCTCTTCTCCCTCCTTCCCCCTCTCCTCTCCTTCCCCCTCTCCTCTCCTTCCCCTCCTCTTCTCCCTCCTTCCCCCTCTCCTCTCCTTCCCCTCCTCTTCTCCCTCCTTCCCCCTCCTCTCCCCCCATCCCCCTCTCCTCTCCTTCCCTCCTCTCCCCCTCTCCTCTCCTTCCCTCCTCTTCTCCCTCCTTCCCCCTCTCCTCTCTTTCCCCCTCCTCTCCCCCCATCCCCCTCTCCTCTCCTTCCCCCTCCTCTCCCCCATCCCCCTCTCCTCTCCTTCCCCTCCTCTTCTCCCTCCTTCCCCCTCTCCTCTCCTTCCCCTCCTCTTCTCCCTCCTTCCCCCTCTCCTCTCCTTCCCCTCCTCTTCTCCCTCCTTCCCCCTCTCCTCTCCTTCCCCCTCCTCTTCCCCCCATCCCCCTCTCCTCTCCTTCCCCCTCCTCTCCCCCCATCCCCCTCTCCTCTCCTTCCCCTCCTCTTCCCCCATCCCCCCTCCTCTCCTTCCCCTCCTCTTCTCCCTCCTTCCCCCTCTCTCTCCTTCCCCCCTCCTCTTCCCCCATACCCCTCTCCTCTCCTTCCCCTCCTCTCCCCCATCCCCCTCTCCTCTCCTTCCCCTCCTCTCCCCCCATCCCCCCTCTCCTCTCCTTCCCCTCCTCTTCTCCCTCCTTCCCCCTCTCCTCTCCTTCCCCCTCTCCTCTCCTTCCCCTCCTCTTCTCCCTCCTTCCCCCTCTCCTCTCCTTCCCTCCTCTTCTCCCTCCTTCCCCTCCCTCCCCCCCCCCATCCCCCTCTCCTCTCCTTCCCCTCTCCCCCCATCCCCCTCTCCTCTCCTTCCCCTCCTCTTCTCCCTCCTTCCCCCTCTCCTCTCCTTCCCCTCCTCTTCCCCCATCCCCCCTCTCCTCTCCTTCCCCTCCTCTCCCCCCCCATCCCCCCTCTCCTCTCCTTCCCCTCCTCTTCTCCATCCTTCCCCTCTCCTCTCCTTCCCCCTCTCCTCTCCTTCCCCCCTCTTCTCCCTCCTTCCCCCTCTCCTCTCCTTCCCTCCTCTTCTCCCTCCTTCCCCCCTCTCCTCCTCCTTCCCCCTCCTCTCCCCCCATCCCCCTCTCCTCTCCTTCCCCCTCCTCTTCCCCCATCCCCCTCTCCTCTCCTTCCCTCCTCTTCTCCCTCCTTCCCCCTCTCCTCTCCTTCCCCCTCCTCTTCCCCCCATCCCCTCTCCTCTCCTTCCCCTCCTCTCCCCCCCATCCCCTCTCCTCTCCTTCCCCTCCTCTCCCCCCATCCCCCTCTCCTCTCCTTCCCCTCCTCTTCTCCCTCCTTCCCCCTCTCCTCTCCTTCCCCCTCTCCTCTCCTTCCCCTCCTCTTCTCCCTCCTTCCCCCTCTCCTCTCCTTCCCCTCCTCTTCTCCCTCCTTCCCCCTCTCCTCTCCTTCCCCTCCTCTCCCCCCATCCCCCTCTCCTCTCCTTCCCCTCCTCTCCCCCCCATCCCCCTCTCCTCTCCTTCCCTCCTCTTCTCCTCCTTCCCCCTCTCCTCTCTTTCCCCCTCCTCTTCCCCCATCCCCCTCTCCTCTCCTTCCCCTCCTCTCCCCCCATCCCCTCTCCTCTCCTTCCCCTCCTCTTCTCCCTCCTTCCCCCTCTCCTCTCCTTCCCCTCTCCTCTCCTTCCCCTCCTCTTCTCCCTCCTTCCCCCTCTCCTCTCCTTCCCCTCCTCTTCTCCCTCCTTCCCCCTCTCCTCTCCTTCCCCCTCTCCCCCCCATCCCCCTCACCAGTTTTCTGGTGCTGCTGATACAGATGAATGATTACACACACACCCACTACACTATAGTTCTGACCTTCAGAATCAGTGAATACATTGCAGGTTAGCGTTTTTTGGTCATGAATATGGTTCTGGAGGCATTTCTGCAGAGTGGTCACTAGCTGGTTTTAACCATAACCTTATCCACACTGCTAACCCTAATGCCTAACCTTAACCTTAAAACAATGCCTAACCTTAACCACACTGCTAACCCTAATGCTTAACCTTAACCACACTGCTAACCCTA
Organism: Oncorhynchus gorbuscha; assembly: GCF_021184085.1. Taxonomy (NCBI): domain Eukaryota; kingdom Metazoa; phylum Chordata; class Actinopteri; order Salmoniformes; family Salmonidae; genus Oncorhynchus; species Oncorhynchus gorbuscha. Next base: position 21,056 of record NW_025749232.1, read on the forward strand.
ATGCCTAACCTTAACCTTATCCACACTGCTAACCCTAATGCCTAACCACACTACTAACCCTAATACCCAACCTTAACCTTAACCACACTGCTAACCCTAATGCCTAACCTTAATCACACTGCTAACCCTAATGCTTAACCTTAACCACACTGCTAATCCTAATGCCTAACCTTAACCTTATCCACACTGCTAACCCTAATACCCAACCTTAACCTTAACCACACTGCTAACCCTAATGCCTAACCTTAACCACACTGCTGACCCTAATGCTTAACCTTAACCACACTGCTGACCCTAATGCTTAACCTTAACCACACTGCTAACCCTAATACCCAACCTTAACCTTAACCACACCGCTAACCCTAATGCCTAACCTTAACCACACTGCTGACCCTAATGCTTAACCTTAACCACACTGCGAACCCTAATGCCTAAACTTAACCTTAAATTAAGACCAAAAAGCTATTTTTTGTTTTCGTGAATTTTTACAATTAGAGGCCCATTTTGACTTTGCAAGCTGACCCATCTTAGCGGAAATCTCTCAGTTCTGCCTTCGGGACAAGACTCATCCCAAAAAAAAACATCCACCTCCGAATACATTACCAGTGGCGGGGGAACAACGATTAATCTCCTTACCCTTTAATGCCACCCTGTAGATAGGAGATAAAACTCCAAATGAATCAGACCTGTCTTAGGAGAGTATTGAGCTCTGGGGGTAATTGAGTACCGTAGTTCCACACGCCCCTTTGTACTCTAAGATGGTAGTCCCCTGAAACGACATATCACACAGCTGGAGAAAAACCCCCTATACACTATTATACTATACTATACATCCCAAGTCATTGAGCCAGGTGCTGTTAGTCTGTGAGGTGATCTATAGCGTCAGTCGATAGCATCGGTCTTCCACAGCACATTGATCTATAGCACGCTGCTCTCAGTTTCAACCCCCCCATTACAGACCAATAAATCACATTGTTAGTGGGGGCGTCGGCCTGGAGACAGAGGAGGAACCTGTGAGGGCGAACAGGCATCACACCGAGCCTCTGTAATTAAAATGGCGTTGGGTGAAATATGATGAGGGGTCCACCTATAAACTGTGAGAGGGTGGTGGGGAATCCAGGTCCCAGGTCTCCATGTATCGACACTGGGGTTCATAAATCTCACAGGACCCCCATACCTTCTCTTTCATCCCATCTCTCTCTCTCTCTCTCTCTCTCTCTCTCTCTCTCTCTCTCTCTCTCTCTCTCTCTCTCTCTCTCTCCCACATCTTTCTTTCATCCCACCTCTCTCACTCTCTCACTCTCTCTCACTCTCTCTCTCTCTCTCTCTCTCTCTCTCTCTCCTCCCACTTCTTTCTTTCATCCCTCCTCTCTCTCTCTCTCTCTCTCTCTCTCTCTCTCTCTCTCTCTCTCTCTCTCTCTCTCTCTCTCTCTCTCTCTCCTCCCACTTCTTTCTTTCATCCCACCTCTCTCTCTCTCTCTCTCTCTCTCTCTCTCTCTCTCTCTCTCTCTCTCTCTCTCTCCCACTTCTTTCTTTCATCCCACCTCTCTCACTCTCTCACTCTCTCTCTCTCTCTCTCTCTCTCTCTCTCCTCCCACTTCTTTCTTTCATCCCACCTCTCTCTCTCTCTGTCTCTCTGTCTCTCTCTCTCTCTCTCCTCCCACTTCTTTCTTTCATCCCACCTCTCTCACTCTCTCACTCTCTCTCTCTCTCTCTCTCTCTCTCTCTCTCTCTCTCTCTCTCTCTCTCTCTCTCTCTCTCTCTCTCTCTCTCTCTCTCTCTCTCTCTCTCTCTCTATCACCTCTCTCTCTCTATCACCTCTCTCTCTGCTGAAGTATGACCCACTTACAGCCCAGCTAATCTCATTCCTATGTGTGTGAACTTATGTGCAATTAAGTGTTAGGAAATAGTAGACACGCCTGCAAGGAGCAGAGAGTTGTCTATCCCTGGATTACAAGAACTATTAAAGTGTCACCCAAGACTCGTGATGACAGAGGATCTTCTCCTTGTCCGTCCTAGTCTATGCTGCTGTCTGAGTGGGTGGGTGTCTGAGTGAGTGGCTGTCTGAGTGGGTGACTGTCTGAGTGAGTGGCTGTCTGAGTGAGTGGCTGTCTGAGTGGGTGGGTGTCTGAGTAAGTGGGTGTCTGAGTGAGTGGCTGTCTGAGTGGGTGGCTGTCTGATTGGCTGTCTGAGTGGGTGGCTGTCTGAGTGGGTGGCTGTCTGAGTGGGTGGGTGTCTGAGTGTGTGGGTGGGTGGCTGTCTGAGTGGCTGTCTGAGTGGGTGTCTGAGTGGCTGTCTGAGTGGGTGGGTGTCTGAGTAAGTGGGTGTCTGAGTGGGTGTCTGAGTTGGTGGGTGTCTGAGTGGGTGTCTGAGTGGGTGGGTGTCTGAGTGTGTGGGTGTCTGAGTGGGTGTCTGAGTTGGTGGGTGTCTGAGTGGGTGTCTGAGTGGGTGGCTGTCTGAGTGGGTGTCTGAGTAAGTGGGTGTCTGAGTGGGTGTCTGAGTTGGTGGGTGTCTGAGTGGGTTGGTGTCTGAGTGGGTGTCTGAGTGGTTGTCTGAGTGGGTGTCTGAGTGGGTGTCTGAGTTGGTGGGTGTCTGAGTGGGTGTCTGAGTGGGTGGGTGTCTGAGTGTGTGGGTGTCTGAGTGGGTGTCTGAGTTGGTGGGTGTCTGAGTGGGTGTCTGAGTGGGTGGCTGTCTGAGTGGGTGTCTGAGTAAGTGGGTGTCTGAGTGGGTGTCTGAGTTGGTGGGTGTCTGAGTGGGTTGGTGTCTGAGTGGGTGTCTGAGTGGTTGTCTGAGTGGGTGGCTGTCTGAGTGGGTGTCTGAGTGGGTTGGTGTCTGAGTGGCTGGCTGAGTGGCTGTCTGAGTGGGTGGGTGTCTGAGTAAGTGGGTGTCTGAGTAGGTGTCTGAGTGGGTGTTTGAGTGGGTGGGTGTCTGAGTGGGTGTCTGAGTGGTTGTCTGAGTGGGTGGCTGTCTGAGTGGGTTGGTGTCTGAGTGGCTGTCTGAGTGGCTGTCTGAGTGGGTAGGTGTCTGAGTGGGTGTTTGAGTGGGTGGGTGTCTGAGTGGGTGTCTGATGTACTACTGGGGTAGTGATGATGGGATCCTGATGGGAGCCTGATATAAACTTGGTAAAAACTTCAGGTCGTAGTTCAGCTGACATGTTGACTTTGTGACTTCATCTGATACTAATGAGTTATTTCTCTCGTCATCCCTCCGTCGATCTCTTTCTCTCTCTCTCCATCTATAAATATCTCTCCCCTTCCTCTCTCTCTCCATCTATAAATATCTCTCCCCCTTCCTCTCTCTCCATCTATAAATATCTCTCCCCTTCCCTCTCTCTCTCCATCTATAAATATCTCTCCCCTTCCTCTCTCTCTCCATCTATAAATATCTCTCCCCCTTCCTCTCTCTCCATCTATAAATATCTCTCACCCTTCCTCTCTCTCTCCATCTATAAATATCTCTCCCCTTCCATCTATAAATATCTCTCCCCTTCCTCTCTCTCTCCATCTATAAATATCTCTCCCCTTTCGTCTCTCTTCCTCTACCCGTCACTCTCTCATTCCCTCTCCCTCTCTCTCTCTCTCTCTCTCTCTCTCTCTCTCTCTCTCTCTCATTCCCCTCTCTCTCTCTCTCTCTCATTCCCTCTCCCTCTCATTCCCTCTCCCTCTCTCTCCCCCCCAATTTCGATTTCTGTCTCTCCCTCTCTCATCCCCTATTCAGTACACGTAGCGCTCTCTTTGCTGCTACTGCCCTAGGCGTTGCCTCTCTTGAGTGATTAATTGTCTTTCAAGGCTGCTTCTGCTCTCTCTGCAGTCCTGTCTCAACTCACACCCTCCTCCTGCTGATTAATGTGAGAGGAGAACTTCCACTGAGACAGACAGCAGTACAGTTTGAGAGGAGAACTTCCACAGAGACAGACAGCAGTACAGTTTGAGAGGAGAACTTCCACAGAGTCAGACAGCAGTACAGTTTGAGAGGAGAACTTCCACTGAGACAGACAGCAGTACAGTTTGAGAGGAGAACTTCCACAGAGACAGACAGCAGTACAGTTTGAGAGGAGAACTTCCACAGAGACAGACAGCAGTACAGTTTGAGAGGAGAACTTCCACTGAGACAGACAGCAGTACAGTTTGAGAGGAGAACTTCCACTGAGACAGACAGCAGTACAGTTTGAGAGGAGAACTTCCACTGAGACAGACACATTACAGTTTGAGAGGAGAACTTCCACAGAGACAGACAGCAGTACAGTTTGAGAGGAGAACTTCCACTGAGACAGACAGCAGTACAGTTTGAGAGGAGAACTTCCACTGGGACAGACAGCAGTACAGTTTGAGAGGAGAACTTCCACAGAGACAGACAGCAGTACAGTTTGAGAGGAGAACTTCCACAGAGACAGACAACATTACAGTTTGCAGAGTTACTGGAAGATAAACAGGACATAACATTCAACATTCCTTTTAGCCATTTTCAATTAAAATCTTATTTTTGCACAGATTTTGTCTCATAACCCAATTAGGAGAGGAGCGGTATGGTACCAACAACAAGACACCAGAGACGCCTATAACCACGGAGGAACATGGAGACTGAGATCGCATCACACATAGCCCTCTGTTCCTTTTATAAGGGCTCAGGGCCTATCGGGCTCTGGTCAACAGTAGTGGACTAAGAAGGTAATAAGTTGCCATTTCGGACCAACCTCAGAGATGCTAAATATAGAAATTCCCAGTGCCGACTCCGACCTGGGATGTGTTCTCTGTCACACGTTGGAACACTTTGCTCATCAACCCACATCGGTAAAAAAAAAAAGAAATCGACATCAATTTATGTAATATGCCCGTTAGCAACATGCTAGTGTCTCAAGAGAGAGATAGTCTGTCTATTATTATAATGCTAACCGCGGCTAGCATTAGCAGCACGGGGGACATTGACCTCAGAAAATCAAAAACAATGTAATTATAATATGAAGGACTAGCTGGTAGGGCCTATACAGTATATGCAGTGAAATACCTGGGGATTTGACTACAGTCAAAAACAATGTAACTATAAGATGTCATGCTATGTTGTTGTCTTAGGTCTCTCTTTATGTAGTGGTGTCTCTCTCTATGTAGTGGTGTCTCTCTTGTCATGCTATGTTGTTGTCTTAGGTCTCTCTTTATGTAGTGTTGTCTCTCTTGTCATGCTATGTTGTTGTCTTAGGTCTCTCTTTATGTAGTGTTGTCTCTCTTGTCATGCTATGTTGTTGTCTTAGGTCTCTCTTTATGTAGTGTTGTCTCTCTTTATGTAGTGTTGTCTCTCTTTATGTAGTGTTGTCTCTCTTTATGTAGTGTTGTCTCTCTTTATGTAGTGTTGTCTCTTATGTAGTGTTGTCTCTCTTTATGTAGTGTTGTGTTGTCTCTCTTT
>NW_025749233.1:0-26447 GCF_021184085.1 Oncorhynchus gorbuscha
ACGGGGATATGAGTAGAGAAAGATATGGGGGATATGGGAGTAGAGAAAGATACGGGGGGATATGAGTAGAGAAAGATACGGGGATGGGGATAGAGAAAGGAGTAGAGAAAGATAATGGGGATATGAGAGAAAGATACGGGGGATAGGAGAGAAAGATACAGGGGATATGAGAGAAAGATACAGGGGATGAGTAGAGAGAGGGATACAGGGGATGAGTAGAGAGAGGGATACAGGGGATATGAGAGGAAGATACAGGGGATGAGTAGAGAGAGGGATACAGGGGATGAGTAGAGGAAGATACAGGGGATGAGTAGAGGAAGATACAGGATGAGTAGAGGAAGATACAGGGATGAGTAGAGGAAGATACAGGGGATGAGTAGAGGAAGATACAGGGGATATGAGAGGAAGATACGGGGGATATGAGAGGAAGATACAGGGGATATGAGTAGAGGAAGATACAGGGGATGAGTAGAGGAAGATACAGGGGATGAGTAGAGGAAGATACGGGGGATATGAGAGGAAGATACGGGGGATAGGAGTAGAGGAAGATACAGGGATGAGTAGAGGAAGATACAGGGGATGAGTAGAGGAAGATACGGGGATATGGAGAGGAAGATAATGGGGATATGAGAGGAAGATACGGGGGATGAGTAGAGGAAGATACAGGGGATATGAGAGAAAGATACAGGGGATATGAGAGAAAGATACAGGGGATATGAGAGAAAGATACAGGGGATATGAGTAGAGGAAGATACAGGGGATATGAGTAGAGGAAGATACAGGGGATATGAGAGAAAGATACAGGGGATATGAGTAGAGGAAGATACAGGGGATATGAGTAGAGGAAGATACAGGGGATATGAGTAGAGAAAGATACAGGGGATATGAGTAGAGAAAGATACAGGGGATATGAGTAGAGAAAGATACAGGGGATATGAGTAGAGAAAGATACGGGATATGAGTAGAGGAAGATACGGGGATGAGTAGAGGAAGATACGGGGGATGAGTAGAGGAAGATAATGGGGATGAGTAGAGGAAGATACGGGGGGATATGAGAGGAAGATACGGGGGATATGAGAGGAAGATACGGGGGATGAGAGGAAGATACGGGGGATAGGGGAGAGGAAGATATCGGGGATATGAGAGGAAGATACGGGGGATATGAGAGGAAGATACGGGGATATGAGAGAGGAAGATACGGGGGATGAGTAGAGGAAGTTACGGGGGATGAGTAGAGGAAGATACGGGGATGAGAGAAAGATACGGGGGATGAGTAGAGAAAGATACGGGGATGAGTAGAGAAAGATACGGGGGATGAGTAGAGAAAGATACGGGGATGAGTAGAAAGATACGGGGGATGAGTAGAGAAAGATACGGGGGATGAGTAGAGAAAGATACAGGGGATATGAGAGAAAGATACAGGGGATATGAGAGAAAGATACAGGGGATATGAGTAGAGGGAGATACAGGGGATATGAGAGAAAGATACAGGGGATATGAGAGAAAGATACAGGGGATATGAGAGAAAGATACAGGGGATGAGTAGAGAAAGATACAGGGGATATGAGAGAAAGATACGGGGGATATGAGAGAAAGATACGGGGGATATGAGAGGAAGATAATGGGGGATATGAGTAGAGGAAGATACGGGGGATATGAGTAGAGGAAGATACGGGGATATGAGTAGAGGAAGATACGGGGGGGATATGAGTAGAGGAAGATACGGGGATATGAGTAGAGGAAGATACATGGGGATATGAGTAGAGGAAGATACGGGGGATATGAGTAGAGAAAGATAATGGGGATATGAGTAGAGAAAGATACGGGGGATAGGAGTAGAGGAAGATACGGGGGATATGAGTAGAGAAAGATACAGGGGATATGAGTAGAGAAAGATACAGGGGATATGAGTAGAGAAAGATACAGGGGATATGAGTAGAGAAAGATACAGGGGATATGAGTAGAGGAAGATACAGGGGATATGAGAGAAAGATACAGGGGATATGAGAGAAAGATACAGGGATATGAGTAGAGGGAGATACAGGGATATGAGAGAAAGATACAGGGGATATGAGAGAAAGATACAGGGGATATGAGTAGAGGGAGATACAGGGGATATGAGTAGAGGAAGATACAGGGGATATGAGAGGAAGATACAGGGGATATGAGAGAAAGATACAGGGGATATGAGTAGAGGAAGATACAGGGGATATGAGAGAAAGATACAGGGGATATGAGAGAAAGATACAGGGGATATGAGTAGAGGAAGATACAGGGGATATGAGTAGAGGAAGATACAGGGGATATGAGAGAAAGATACAGGGGATATGAGAGAAAGATACAGGGGATATGAGTAGAGGAAGATACAGGGGATATGAGTAGAGGAAGATACAGGGGATATGAGTAGAGGAAGATACAGGGGATATGAGTAGAGGAAGATACAGGGGATATGAGTAGAGGAAGATACAGGGGATATGAGAGAAAGATACAGGGGATATGAGAGAAAGATACAGGGGATATGAGAGAAAGATACAGGGGATATGAGAGAAAGATACAGGGGATATGAGTAGAGGAAGATACAGGGGATATGAGAGAAAGATACAGGGATATGGAGAGAAAGATACAGGGGATATGAGTAGAGAAAGATACAGGGGATATGAGTAGAGGAAGATACAGGGGATATGAGTAGAGAAAGATACAGGGGATATGAGTAGAGAAAGATACAGGGGATATGAGTAGAGAAAGATACAGGGGATATGAGAGAAAGATACAGGGGATATGAGTAGAGGAAGATACAGGGGATATGAGAGAAAGATACAGGGGATATGAGTAGAGAAAGATACAGGGGATATGAGTAGAGAAAGATACAGGGGATATGAGTAGAGAAAGATACAGGGGATATGAGTAGAGAAAGATACAGGGGATATGAGTAGAGGAAGATACAGGGGATATGAGTAGAGGAAGATACAGGGGATATGAGTAGAGGAAGATACAGGGGATATGAGTAGAGGTAGATACAGGGGATATGAGAGAAAGATACAGGGGATATGAGAGAAAGATACGGGGATATGAGAGAAAGATAATGGGGATATGAGAGAAAGATAATGTGGGGATATGAGAGGAAGATACGGGGATGAGTAGAGGAAGATACGGGGGATGAGTAGAGGAAGATACTGGGGATGAGTAGAGGAAGATACGGGGGATATGAGTAGAGAAAGATATGGGGATATGAGTAGAGAAAGATACAGGGGATATGAGTAGAGAAAGATACAGGGGATATGAGTAGAGAAAGATACAGGGGATATGAGTAGAGAAAGATACAGGGGATATGAGTAGAGAAAGATACAGGGGATATGAGTAGAGAAAGATACAGGGATATGAGAGAAAGATACAGGGGATATGAGTAGAGAAAGATACAGGGATATGAGTAGAGGAAGATACAGGGGATATGAGTAGAGGAAGATACAGGGGATGAGTAGAGGAAGATACAGGGGATATGAGAGAACGATACAGGGATATGAGAGGAGGATACAGGCGATATGAGAGAAAGATACAGGGGATATGAGAGAAAGATACAGGGGATGAGTAGAGGAAGATACAGGGGATATGAGAGAACGATACAGGGGATATGAGAGAACGATACAGGGGATATGAGAGAACGATACAGGGGATATGAGAGAACGATACAGGGGATATGAGAGGAAGATACAGGGATATGAGAGAAAGATACAGGGGATATGAGAGGAGGATACAGGGGATATGAGAGAAAGATACAGGGGATATGAGAGAAAGATACAGGGGATATGAGTAGAGAAAGATACAGGGGATATGAGTAGAGAAAGATACAGGGGATATGGGAGTAGAGGGAAGATACAGGGATATGAGTAGAGGTAGATACAGGGGATATGAGAGAAAGATACAGGGGATATGAGAGAAAGATACAGGGGATATGAGAGAAAGATACGGGGGATATGAGAGAAAGATACGGGGGATATGAGAGGAAGATACGGGGGATGAGTAGAGGAAGATACGGGGGATGAGTAGAGGAAGATACGGGGATATGAGTAGAGAAAGATACGGGGGATATGAGTAGAGAAAGATACAGGGGATATGAGTAGAGAAAGATACAGGGGATATGAGTAGAGAAAGATACAGGGGATATGAGTAGAGAAAGATACAGGGGATATGAGTAGAGAAAGATACAGGGGATATGAGTAGAGAAAGATACAGGGGATATGAGTAGAGGAAGATACAGGGGATATGAGAGAAAGATACAGGGGATATGAGTAGAGAAAGATACAGGGGATATGAGTAGAGAAAGATACAGGGGATATGAGTAGAGAAAGATACAGGGGATATGAGTAGAGAAAGATACAGGGGATATGAGAGGAAGATACAGGGGATATGAGAGAAAGATACAGGGGATATGAGTAGAGAAAGATACAGGGGATATGAGTAGAGAAAGATACAGGGATATGAGTAGAGAAAGATACAGGGGATATGAGTAGAGGAAGATACAGGGGATATGAGAGAAAGATACAGGGGATGAGTAGAGAGAGGGATACAGGGGATGAGTAGAGAGAGGGATACAGGGGATATGAGAGGAAGATACAGGGGATGAGTAGAGAGAGGGATACAGGGGATGAGTAGAGGAAGATACAGGGGATGAGTAGAGGAAGATACAGGGGATGAGTAGAGGAAGATACAGGGGATGAGTAGAGGAAGATACAGGGGATGAGTAGAGGAAGATACAGGGGATATGAGAGGAAGATACGGGGGATATGAGAGGAAGATACAGGGGATATGAGTAGAGGAAGATACAGGGGATGAGTAGAGGAAGATACAGGGGATGAGTAGAGGAAGATACGGGGGATATGAGAGGAAGATACGGGGGATATGAGTAGAGGAAGATACAGGGGATGAGTAGAGGAAGATACAGGGGATGAGTAGAGGAAGATACGGGGGATATGAGAGGAAGATACGGGGGATATGAGAGGAAGATACGGGGGATGAGTAGAGGAAGATACAGGGGATATGAGAGAAAGATACAGGGGATATGAGAGAAAGATACAGGGGATATGAGAGAAAGATACAGGGGATATGAGTAGAGGAAGATACAGGGGATATGAGTAGAGGAAGATACAGGGGATATGAGAGAAAGATACAGGGGATATGAGTAGAGGAAGATACAGGGGATATGAGTAGAGGAAGATACAGGGGATATGAGTAGAGAAAGATACAGGGGATATGAGTAGAGAAAGATACAGGGGATATGAGTAGAGAAAGATACAGGGGATATGAGTAGAGAAAGATACGGGATATGAGTAGAGGAAGATACGGGGGATGAGTAGAGGAAGATACGGGGGATGAGTAGAGGAAGATACGGGGGATGAGTAGAGGAAGATACGGGGGATATGAGAGGAAGATACGGGGGATATGAGAGGAAGATACGGGGGATATGAGAGGAAGATACGGGGGATATGAGAGGAAGATACGGGGGATATGAGAGGAAGATACGGGGATATGAGAGGAAGATACGGGGGATATGAGAGGAAGATACGGGGGATGAGTAGAGGAAGTTACGGGGATGAGTAGAGGAAGATACGGGGGATGAGTAGAGAAAGATACGGGGGATGAGTAGAGAAAGATACGGGGGATGAGTAGAGAAAGATACGGGGGATGAGTAGAGAAAGATACGGGGGATGAGTAGAAAGATACGGGGGATGAGTAGAGAAAGATACGGGGGATGAGTAGAGAAAGATACAGGGGATATGAGAGAAAGATACAGGGGATATGAGAGAAAGATACAGGGGATATGAGTAGAGGGAGATACAGGGGATATGAGAGAAAGATACAGGGGATATGAGAGAAAGATACAGGGGATATGAGAGAAAGATACAGGGGATGAGTAGAGAAAGATACAGGGGATATGAGAGAAAGATACGGGGGATATGAGAGAAAGATACGGGGGATATGAGAGGAAGATACGGGGGATATGAGTAGAGGAAGATACGGGGATATGAGTAGAGGAAGATACTGGGGATATGAGTAGAGGAAGATACGGGGGATATGAGTAGAGGAAGATACGTGGGGGATATGAGTAGAGGAAGATACGGGGGATATGAGTAGAGGAAGATACGGGGGATATGAGTAGAGAAAGATACGGGGGATATGAGTAGAGAAAGATACGGGGATATGAGTAGAGGAAGATACAGGGGATATGAGTAGAGAAAGATACAGGGGATATGAGTAGAGAAAGATACAGGGGATATGAGTAGAGAAAGATACAGGGGATATGAGTAGAGAAAGATACAGGGGATATGAGTAGAGGAAGATACAGGGGATATGAGAGAAAGATACAGGGGATATGAGAGAAAGATACAGGGGATATGAGTAGAGGGAGATACAGGGGATATGAGAGAAAGATACAGGGGATATGAGAGAAAGATACAGGGGATATGAGTAGAGGGAGATACAGGGGATATGAGTAGAGGAAGATACAGGGGATATGAGTAGAGGAAGATACAGGGGATATGAGAGAAAGATACAGGGGATATGAGTAGAGGAAGATACAGGGGATATGAGAGAAAGATACAGGGGATATGAGAGAAAGATACAGGGGATATGAGTAGAGGAAGATACAGGGGATATGAGTAGAGGAAGATACAGGGGATATGAGAGAAAGATACAGGGGATATGAGAGAAAGATACAGGGGATATGAGTAGAGGAAGATACAGGGGATATGAGTAGAGGAAGATACAGGGGATATGAGTAGAGGAAGATACAGGGGATATGAGTAGAGGAAGATACAGGGGATATGAGTAGAGGAAGATACAGGGGATATGAGAGAAAGATACAGGGGATATGAGAGAAAGATACAGGGGATATGAGAGAAAGATACAGGGGATATGAGAGAAAGATACAGGGGATATGAGTAGAGGAAGATACAGGGGATATGAGAGAAAGATACAGGGGATATGAGAGAAAGATACAGGGGATATGAGTAGAGAAAGATACAGGGGATATGAGTAGAGGAAGATACAGGGGATATGAGTAGAGAAAGATACAGGGGATATGAGTAGAGAAAGATACAGGGGATATGAGTAGAGAAAGATACAGGGGATATGAGAGAAAGATACAGGGGATAAGGGGAGTAGAGGAAGATACAGGGGATATGAGAGAAAGATACAGGGATATGAGTAGAGAAAGATACAGGGATATGAGTAGAGAAAGATACAGGGGATATGAGTAGAGAAAGATACAGGGGATATGAGTAGAGAAAGATACAGGGGATATGAGTAGAGGAAGATACAGGGGATATGAGTAGAGGAAGATACAGGGGATATGAGTAGAGGAAGATACAGGGGATATGAGTAGAGGTAGATACAGGGGATATGAGAGAAAGATACAGGGGATATGAGAGAAAGATACGGGGGATATGAGAGAAAGATACGGGGGATATGAGAGAAAGATACGGGGGATATGAGAGGAAGATACGGGGGATGAGTAGAGGAAGATATGGGGATGAGTAGAGGAAGATACGGGGATGAGTAGAGGAAGATACGGGGGATATGAGTAGAGAAAGATACGGGGGATATGAGTAGAGAAAGATACAGGGGATATGAGTAGAGAAAGATACAGGGGATATGAGTAGAGAAAGATACAGGGGATATGAGTAGAGAAAGATACAGGGGATATGAGTAGAGAAAGATACAGGGGATATGAGTAGAGAAAGATACAGGGGATATGAGAGAAAGATACAGGGGATATGAGTAGAGAAAGATACAGGGGATATGAGTAGAGGAAGATACAGGGGATATGAGTAGAGGAAGATACAGGGGATGAGTAGAGGAAGATACAGGGGATATGAGAGAACGATACAGGGGATATGAGAGGAGGATACAGGCGATATGAGAGAAAGATACAGGGGATATGAGAGAAAGATACAGGGGATGAGTAGAGGAAGATACAGGGGATATGAGAGAACGATACAGGGGATATGAGAGAACGATACAGGGGATATGAGAGAACGATACAGGGGATATGAGAGAACGATACAGGGGATATGAGAGGAAGATACAGGGGATATGAGAGAAAGATACAGGGGATATGAGAGGAGGATACAGGGGATATGAGAGAAAGATACAGGGGATATGAGAGAAAGATACAGGGGATATGAGTAGAGAAAGATACAGGGGATATGAGTAGAGAAAGATACAGGGGATATGAGTAGAGGAAGATACAGGGGATATGAGTAGAGGTAGATACAGGGGATATGAGAGAAAGATACAGGGGATATGAGAGAAAGATACAGGGGATATGAGAGAAAGATACGGGGGATATGAGAGAAAGATACGGGGGATATGAGAGGAAGATACGGGGGATGAGTAGAGGAAGATACGGGGGATGAGTAGAGGAAGATACGGGGGATATGAGTAGAGAAAGATACGGGGGATATGAGTAGAGAAAGATACAGGGGATATGAGTAGAGAAAGATACAGGGGGATATGAGTAGAGAAAGATACAGGGGATATGAGTAGAGAAAGATACAGGGGATATGAGTAGAGAAAGATACAGGGGATATGAGTAGAGAAAGATACAGGGGATATGAGTAGAGGAAGATACAGGGGATATGAGAGAAAGATACAGGGGATATGAGTAGAGAAAGATACAGGGGATATGAGTAGAGAAAGATACAGGGGATATGAGTAGAGAAAGATACAGGGGATATGAGTAGAGAAAGATACAGGGGATATGAGAGGAAGATACAGGGGATATGAGAGAAAGATACAGGGGATATGAGTAGAGAAAGATACAGGGGATATGAGTAGAGAAAGATACAGGGGATATGAGTAGAGAAAGATACAGGGGATATGAGTAGAGGAAGATACAGGGGATATGAGAGAAAGATACAGGGGATATGAGTAGAGAAAGATACAGGGGATATGAGTAGAGAAAGATACAGGGGATATGAGTAGAGGAAGATACAGGGGATATGAGTAGAGAAAGATACAGGGGATATGAGTAGAGAAAGATACAGGGGATATGAGTAGAGAAAGATACAGGGGATATGAGTAGAGAAAGATACAGGGGATATGAGTAGAGGAAGATACAGGGGATATGAGTAGAGGAAGATACAGGGGATATGAGAGAAAGATACAGGGGATATGAGTAGAGAAAGATACAGGGGATATGAGTAGAGAAAGATACAGGGGATATGAGTAGAGAAAGATACAGGGGATATGAGTAGAGGAAGATACAGGGGATATGAGTAGAGGAAGATACAGGGGATATGAGTAGAGGAAGATACAGGGGATGAGTAGAGGAAGATACAGGGGATGAGTAGAGGAAGATACAGGGGATGAGTAGAGGAAGATACGGGGGATGAGTAGAGGAAGGTACAGGGGATATGAGAGGAAGATACAGGGGATATGAGAGGAGGATACAGGGGATATGAGAGAAAGATACAGGGGATATGAGTAGAGGAAGATACAGGGGATATGAGAGGAAGATACAGGGGATATGAGAGGAGGATACAGGGGATATGAGAGGAGGATACAGGGGATATGAGAGAAAGATACAGGGGATATGAGTAGAGGAAGATACAGGGGATATGAGAGAAAGATACAGGGGATATGAGAGGAAGATACAGGGGATATGAGAGAAAGATACAGGGGATATGAGAGGAAGATACAGGGGATATGAGAGGAGGATACAGGGGATATGAGAGAAAGATACAGGGGATATGAGTAGAGGAAGATACAGGGGATATGAGAGAAAGATACAGGGGATATGAGAGGAAGATACAGGGGATATGAGTAGAGGAAGATACAGGGGATATGAGAGGAAGATACAGGGGATATGAGTAGAGGAAGATACAGGGGATATGAGTAGAGGAAGATACAGGGGATATGAGTAGAGGAAGATACAGGGGATGAGTAGAGGAAGATACAGGGGATATGAGTAGAGAAAGATACAGGGGATATGAGAGGAAGATACAGGGGATATGAGTAGAGGAAGATACAGGGGATATGAGTAGAGGAAGATACAGGGGATATGAGAGGAAGATACAGGGGATGAGTAGAGGAAGATACGGGGGATGAGTAGAGGAAGATACAGGGGATATGAGAGGAAGATACAGGGGATGAGTAGAGAAAGATACAGGGGATATGAGAGGAAGATACAGGGGATATGAGAGAAAGATACAGGGGATATGAGAGAAAGATACGGGGGATATGAGAGGAAGATACGGGGGATGAGTAGAGGAAGATACGGGGGATGAGTAGAGGAAGATACGGGGGATATGAGTAGAGAAAGATACGGGGGATATGAGTAGAGAAAGATACAGGGGATATGAGTAGAGAAAGATACAGGGGATATGAGTAGAGAAAGATACAGGGGATATGAGTAGAGAAAGATACAGGGGATATGAGTAGAGAAAGATACAGGGGATATGAGTAGAGAAAGATACAGGGGATATGAGTAGAGGAAGATACAGGGGATATGAGAGAAAGATACAGGGGATATGAGAGAAAGATACAGGGGATATGAGTAGAGAAAGATACAGGGGATATGAGTAGAGAAAGATACAGGGGATATGAGTAGAGGAAGATACAGGGGATATGAGTAGAGGAAGATACAGGGGATATGAGAGAAAGATACAGGGGATATGAGTAGAGGTAGATACAGGGGATATGAGAGAAAGATACAGGGGATATGAGTAGAGGTAGATACAGGGGATATGAGAGAAAGATACAGGGGATATGAGAGAAAGATACAGGGGATGAGTAGAGGAAGATACAGGGGATGAGTAGAGGAAGATACGGGGGATGAGTAGAGGAAGATACAGGGGATATGAGTAGAGGAAGATACAGGGGATGAGTAGAGGAAGATACAGGGGATATGAGAGAACGATACAGGGGATATGAGAGGAGGATACAGGCGATATGAGAGAAAGATACAGGGGATATGAGAGAAAGATACAGGGGATGAGTAGAGGAAGATACAGGGGATATGAGAGAACGATACAGGGGATATGAGAGAACGATACAGGGGATATGAGAGAACGATACAGGGGATATGAGAGAACGATACAGGGGATATGAGAGGAAGATACAGGGGATATGAGAGAAAGATACAGGGGATAGGGGAGAGGAGGATACAGGGGATATGAGAGAAAGATACAGGGGATATGAGAGGAAGATACAGGGGATATGAGTAGAGGAAGATACAGGGGATATGAGTAGAGGAAGATACAGGGGATGAGTAGAGGAAGATACAGGGGATATGAGTAGAGAAAGATACAGGGGATATGAGAGAAGGATACAGGGGATGAGTAGAGGAAGATACGGGGGATGAATAGAGGAAGATACAGGGGATATGAGAGCATGATACAGGGGATATGAGAGGAAGATACAGGGGATATGAGTAGAGGAAGATACAGGGGATATGAGTAGAGGAAGATACAGGGGATGAGTAGAGGAAGATACGGGGGATGAGTAGAGGAAGATACAGGGGATATGAGTAGAGGAAGATACAGGGGATGAGTAGAGGAAGATACAGGGATATGAGAGAACGATACAGGGGATATGAGAGGAGGATACAGGGGATATGAGAGAAAGATACAGGGGATATGAGTAGAGGAAGATACAGGGGATGAGTAGAGGAAGATACAGGGGATATGAGTAGAGAAAGATACAGGGGATATGAGTAGAGAAAGATACAGGGGATGAGTAGAGGAAGATACGGGGGATGAGTAGAGGAAGATACAGGGGATATGAGAGCATGATACAGGGGATATGAGAGGAAGATACAGGGGATATGAGTAGAGAAAGATACAGGGGATATGAGTAGAGAAAGATACAGGGGATATGAGTAGAGGAAGATACAGGGGATGAGTAGAGGAAGATACAGGGGATGAGTAGAGGAAGATACAGGGGATGAGTAGAGGAAGATACAGGGGATATGAGAGGAAGATACGGGGGATATGAGAGGAAGATACGGGGGATATGAGAGGAAGATACGGGGGATATGAGAGGAAGATACGGGGGATATGAGAGGAAGATACGGGGGATATGAGAGGAAGATACGGGGGATATGAGAGGAAGATACGGGGGATGAGTAGAGGAAGTTACGGGGGATGAGTAGAGGAAGATACGGGGGATGAGTAGAGAAAGATACGGGGGATGAGTAGAGAAAGATACGGGGGATGAGTAGAGAAAGATACGGGGGATGAGTAGAGAAAGATACGGGGGATGAGTAGAAAGATACGGGGGATGAGTAGAGAAAGATACGGGGGATGAGTAGAGAAAGATACAGGGGATATGAGAGAAAGATACAGGGGATATGAGAGAAAGATACAGGGGATATGAGTAGAGGGAGATACAGGGGATATGAGAGAAAGATACAGGGGATATGAGAGAAAGATACAGGGGATGAGTAGAGAAAGATACAGGGGATATGAGAGAAAGATACAGGGGATATGAGAGAAAGATACTGGGGGATATGAGAGGAAGATACGGGGGATGAGTAGAGGAAGATACGGGGGATATGAGTAGAGGAAGATACGGGGGATATGAGTAGAGGAAGATACGGGGGATATGAGTAGAGGAAGATACGGGGGATATGAGTAGAGGAAGATACGGGGGATATGAGTAGAGGAAGATACGGGGGATATGAGTAGAGAAAGATACGGGGGATATGAGTAGAGAAAGATACGGGGGATATGAGTAGAGAAAGATACAGGGGATATGAGTAGAGAAAGATACAGGGGATATGAGTAGAGAAAGATACAGGGGATATGAGTAGAGAAAGATACAGGGGATATGAGTAGAGAAAGATACAGGGGATATGAGTAGAGGAAGATACAGGGGATATGAGAGAAAGATACAGGGGATATGAGAGAAAGATACAGGGGATATGAGTAGAGAAAGATACAGGGGATATGAGTAGAGAAAGATACAGGGGATATGAGTAGAGAAAGATACAGGGGATATGAGTAGAGGAAGATACAGGGGATATGAGTAGAGGAAGATACAGGGGATATGAGTAGAGGTAGATACAGGGGATATGAGAGAAAGATACAGGGGATATGAGTAGAGGTAGATACAGGGGATATGAGAGAAAGATACAGGGGATATGAGAGAAAGATACAGGGGATGAGTAGAGGAAGATACAGGGGATGAGTAGAGGAAGATACGGGGGATGAGTAGAGGAAGATACAGGGGATATGAGTAGAGGAAGATACAGGGGATGAGTAGAGGAAGATACAGGGGATATGAGAGAACGATACAGGGGATATGAGAGGAGGATACAGGCGATATGAGAGAAAGATACAGGGGATATGAGAGAAAGATACAGGGGATGAGTAGAGGAAGATACAGGGGATATGAGAGAACGATACAGGGGATATGAGAGAACGATACAGGGGATATGAGAGAACGATACAGGGGATATGAGAGAACGATACAGGGGATATGAGAGGAAGATACAGGGGATATGAGAGAAAGATACAGGGGATATGAGAGGAGGATACAGGGGATATGAGAGAAAGATACAGGGGATATGAGAGGAAGATACAGGGGATATGAGTAGAGGAAGATACAGGGGATATGAGTAGAGGAAGATACAGGGGATGAGTAGAGGAAGATACAGGGGATATGAGTAGAGAAAGATACAGGGGATATGAGAGAAGGATACAGGGGATGAGTAGAGGAAGATACGGGGGATGAATAGAGGAAGATACAGGGGATATGAGAGCATGATACAGGGGATATGAGAGGAAGATACAGGGGATATGAGTAGAGGAAGATACAGGGGATATGAGTAGAGGAAGATACAGGGGATGAGTAGAGGAAGATACGGGGGATGAGTAGAGGAAGATACAGGGGATATGAGTAGAGGAAGATACAGGGGATGAGTAGAGGAAGATACAGGGGATATGAGAGAACGATACAGGGGATATGAGAGGAGGATACAGGGGATATGAGAGAAAGATACAGGGGATATGAGTAGAGGAAGATACAGGGGATGAGTAGAGGAAGATACAGGGGATATGAGTAGAGAAAGATACAGGGGATATGAGTAGAGAAAGATACAGGGGATGAGTAGAGGAAGATACGGGGGATGAGTAGAGGAAGATACAGGGGATATGAGAGCATGATACAGGGGATATGAGAGGAAGATACAGGGGATATGAGTAGAGAAAGATACAGGGGATATGAGTAGAGAAAGATACAGGGGATATGAGTAGAGGAAGATACAGGGGATGAGTAGAGGAAGATACAGGGGATGAGTAGAGGAAGATACAGGGGATGAGTAGAGGAAGATACAGGGGATATGAGAGGAAGATACGGGGGATATGAGAGGAAGATACGGGGGATATGAGAGGAAGATACGGGGGATATGAGAGGAAGATACGGGGGATATGAGAGGAAGATACGGGGGATATGAGAGGAAGATACGGGGGATATGAGAGGAAGATACGGGGGATGAGTAGAGGAAGTTACGGGGATGAGTAGAGGAAGATACGGGGGATGAGTAGAGAAAGATACGGGGGATGAGTAGAGAAAGATACGGGGGATGAGTAGAGAAAGATACGGGGGATGAGTAGAGAAAGATACGGGGGATGAGTAGAAAGATACGGGGGATGAGTAGAGAAAGATACGGGGGATGAGTAGAGAAAGATACAGGGGATATGAGAGAAAGATACAGGGGATATGAGAGAAAGATACAGGGGATATGAGTAGAGGGAGATACAGGGGATATGAGAGAAAGATACAGGGGATATGAGAGAAAGATACAGGGGATGAGTAGAGAAAGATACAGGGGATATGAGAGAAAGATACAGGGGATATGAGAGAAAGATACGGGGGATATGAGAGGAAGATACGGGGGATGAGTAGAGGAAGATACGGGGGATATGAGTAGAGGAAGATACGGGGGATATGAGTAGAGGAAGATACGGGGGATATGAGTAGAGGAAGATACGGGGGATATGAGTAGAGGAAGATACGGGGGATATGAGTAGAGGAAGATACGGGGGATATGAGTAGAGAAAGATACGGGGGATATGAGTAGAGAAAGATACGGGGGATATGAGTAGAGGAAGATACAGGGGATATGAGTAGAGAAAGATACAGGGGATATGAGTAGAGAAAGATACAGGGGATATGAGTAGAGAAAGATACAGGGGATATGAGTAGAGAAAGATACAGGGGATATGAGTAGAGGAAGATACAGGGGATATGAGAGAAAGATACAGGGGATATGAGAGAAAGATACAGGGGATATGAGTAGAGGGAGATACAGGGGATATGAGAGAAAGATACAGGGGATATGAGAGAAAGATACAGGGGATATGAGAGAAAGATACGGGGGATATGAGAGAAAGATACGGGGGATATGAGAGGAAGATACGGGGGATGAGTAGAGGAAGATACGGGGGATGAGTAGAGGAAGATACGGGGGATGAGTAGAGGAAGATACGGGGGATATGAGTAGAGAAAGATACGGGGGATATGAGTAGAGAAAGATACAGGGGATATGAGTAGAGAAAGATACAGGGGATATGAGTAGAGAAAGATACAGGGGATATGAGTAGAGAAAGATACAGGGGATATGAGTAGAGAAAGATACAGGGGATATGAGTAGAGAAAGATACAGGGGATATGAGTAGAGGAAGATACAGGGGATATGAGAGAAAGATACAGGGGATATGAGTAGAGAAAGATACAGGGGATATGAGTAGAGGAAGATACAGGGGATATGAGTAGAGGAAGATACAGGGGATGAGTAGAGGAAGATACAGGGGATATGAGAGAACGATACAGGGGATATGAGAGGAGGATACAGGCGATATGAGAGAAAGATACAGGGGATATGAGAGAAAGATACAGGGGATGAGTAGAGTAAGATACAGGGGATATGAGAGAACGATACAGGGGATATGAGAGAACGATACAGGGGATGAGTAGAGGAAGATACAGGGGATGAGTAGAGGAAGATACGGGGGATGAGTAGAGGAAGATACAGGGGATATGAGTAGAGGAAGATACAGGGGATGAGTAGAGGAAGATACAGGGGATATGAGAGAACGATACAGGGGATATGAGAGGAGGATACAGGCGATATGAGAGAAAGATACAGGGGATATGAGAGAAAGATACAGGGGATGAGTAGAGGAAGATACAGGGGATATGAGAGAACGATACAGGGGATATGAGAGAACGATACAGGGGATATGAGAGAACGATACAGGGGATATGAGAGAACGATACAGGGGATATGAGAGGAAGATACAGGGGATATGAGAGAAAGATACAGGGGATATGAGAGGAGGATACAGGGGATATGAGAGAAAGATACAGGGGATATGAGAGGAAGATACAGGGGATATGAGTAGAGGAAGATACAGGGGATATGAGTAGAGGAAGATACAGGGGATGAGTAGAGGAAGATACAGGGGATATGAGTAGAGAAAGATACAGGGGATATGAGAGAAGGATACAGGGGATGAGTAGAGGAAGATACGGGGGATGAATAGAGGAAGATACAGGGGATATGAGAGCATGATACAGGGGATATGAGAGGAAGATACAGGGGATATGAGTAGAGGAAGATACAGGGGATATGAGTAGAGGAAGATACAGGGGATGAGTAGAGGAAGATACGGGGGATGAGTAGAGGAAGATACAGGGGATATGAGTAGAGGAAGATACAGGGGATGAGTAGAGGAAGATACAGGGGATATGAGAGAACGATACAGGGGATATGAGAGGAGGATACAGGGGATATGAGAGAAAGATACAGGGGATATGAGTAGAGGAAGATACAGGGGATGAGTAGAGGAAGATACAGGGGATATGAGTAGAGAAAGATACAGGGGATATGAGTAGAGAAAGATACAGGGGATGAGTAGAGGAAGATACGGGGGATGAGTAGAGGAAGATACAGGGGATATGAGAGCATGATACAGGGGATATGAGAGGAAGATACAGGGGATATGAGTAGAGAAAGATACAGGGGATATGAGTAGAGAAAGATACAGGGGATATGAGTAGAGGAAGATACAGGGGATGAGTAGAGGAAGATACAGGGGATGAGTAGAGGAAGATACAGGGGATGAGTAGAGGAAGATACAGGGGATATGAGAGGAAGATACGGGGGATATGAGAGGAAGATACGGGGGATATGAGAGGAAGATACGGGGGATATGAGAGGAAGATACGGGGGATATGAGAGGAAGATACGGGGGATATGAGAGGAAGATACGGGGGATATGAGAGGAAGATACGGGGGATGAGTAGAGGAAGTTACGGGGGATGAGTAGAGGAAGATAATGGGGATGAGTAGAGAAAGATACGGGGGATGAGTAGAGAAAGATACGGGGGATGAGTAGAGAAAGATACGGGGGATGAGTAGAGAAAGATACGGGGGATGAGTAGAAAGATACGGGGGATGAGTAGAGAAAGATACGGGGGATGAGTAGAGAAAGATACAGGGGATATGAGAGAAAGATACAGGGGATATGAGAGAAAGATACAGGGGATATGAGTAGAGGGAGATACAGGGGATATGAGAGAAAGATACAGGGGATATGAGAGAAAGATACAGGGGATGAGTAGAGAAAGATACAGGGGATATGAGAGAAAGATACAGGGGATATGAGAGAAAGATACGGGGGATATGAGAGGAAGATACGGGGGATGAGTAGAGGAAGATACGGGGGATATGAGTAGAGGAAGATACGGGGGATATGAGTAGAGGAAGATACGGGGGATATGAGTAGAGGAAGATACGGGGGATATGAGTAGAGGAAGATACGGGGGATATGAGTAGAGGAAGATACGGGGGATATGAGTAGAGAAAGATACGGGGGATATGAGTAGAGAAAGATACGGGGGATATGAGTAGAGAAAGATACAGGGGATATGAGTAGAGAAAGATACAGGGGATATGAGTAGAGAAAGATACAGGGGATATGAGTAGAGAAAGATACAGGGGATATGAGTAGAGAAAGATACAGGGGATATGAGTAGAGAAAGATACAGGGGATATGAGTAGAGGAAGATACAGGGGATATGAGAGAAAGATACAGGGGATATGAGAGAAAGATACAGGGGATATGAGTAGAGAAAGATACAGGGGATATGAGTAGAGAAAGATACAGGGGATATGAGTAGAGGAAGATACAGGGGATATGAGAGAAAGATACAGGGGATATGAGTAGAGGTAGATACAGGGGATATGAGAGAAAGATACAGGGGATATGAGTAGAGGTAGATACAGGGGATATGAGAGAAAGATACAGGGGATATGAGAGAAAGATACAGGGGATGAGTAGAGGAAGATACAGGGGATGAGTAGAGGAAGATACGGGGGGATGAGTAGAGGAAGATACAGGGGATATGAGTAGAGGAAGATACAGGGGATGAGTAGAGGAAGATACAGGGGATATGAGAGAACGATACAGGGGATATGAGAGGAGGATACAGGCGATATGAGAGAAAGATACAGGGGATATGAGAGAAAGATACAGGGGATGAGTAGAGGAAGATACAGGGGATATGAGAGAACGATACAGGGGATATGAGAGAACGATACAGGGGATATGAGAGAACGATACAGGGATATGAGAGAACGATACAGGGGATATGAGAGGAAGATACAGGGGATATGAGAGAAAGATACAGGGGATATGAGAGGAGGATACAGGGGATATGAGAGAAAGATACAGGGGATATGAGAGGAAGATACAGGGGATATGAGTAGAGGAAGATACAGGGGATATGAGTAGAGGAAGATACAGGGGATGAGTAGAGGAAGATACAGGGGATATGAGTAGAGAAAGATACAGGGGATATGAGAGAAGGATACAGGGGATGAGTAGAGGAAGATACGGGGATGAATAGAGGAAGATACAGGGGATATGAGAGCATGATACAGGGGATATGAGAGGAAGATACAGGGGATATGAGTAGAGGAAGATACAGGGGATATGAGTAGAGGAAGATACAGGGGATGAGTAGAGGAAGATACGGGGGATGAGTAGAGGAAGATACAGGGGATATGAGTAGAGGAAGATACAGGGGATGAGTAGAGGAAGATACAGGGGATATGAGAGAACGATACAGGGGATATGAGAGGAGGATACAGGGGATATGAGAGAAAGATACAGGGGATATGAGTAGAGGAAGATACAGGGGATGAGTAGAGGAAGATACAGGGGATATGAGTAGAGAAAGATACAGGGGATATGAGTAGAGAAAGATACAGGGGATGAGTAGAGGAAGATACGGGGGATGAGTAGAGGAAGATACAGGGGATATGAGAGCATGATACAGGGGATATGAGAGGAAGATACAGGGGATATGAGTAGAGAAAGATACAGGGGATATGAGTAGAGAAAGATACAGGGGATATGAGTAGAGGAAGATACAGGGGATGAGTAGAGGAAGATACAGGGGATGAGTAGAGGAAGATACAGGGGATGAGTAGAGGAAGATACAGGGGATATGAGAGGAAGATACGGGGATATGAGAGGAAGATACGGGGGATATGAGAGGAAGATACGGGGGATATGAGAGGAAGATACGGGGGATATGAGAGGAAGATACGGGGGATATGAGAGGAAGATACGGGGGGGATATGAGAGGAAGATACGGGGGATGAGTAGAGGAAGTTACGGGGGATGAGTAGAGGAAGATACGGGGGATGAGTAGAGAAAGATACGGGGGATGAGTAGAGAAAGATACGGGGGATGAGTAGAGAAAGATACGGGGGATGAGTAGAGAAAGATACGGGGGATGAGTAGAAAGATACGGGGGATGAGTAGAGAAAGATACGGGGATGAGTAGAGAAAGATACAGGGGATATGAGAGAAAGATACAGGGGATATGAGAGAAAGATACAGGGGATATGAGTAGAGGGAGATACAGGGGATATGAGAGAAAGATACAGGGGATATGAGAGAAAGATACAGGGGATGAGTAGAGAAAGATACAGGGGATATGAGAGAAAGATACAGGGGATATGAGAGAAAGATACGGGGGATATGAGAGGAAGATACGGGGGATGAGTAGAGGAAGATACGGGGGATATGAGTAGAGGAAGATACGGGGGATATGAGTAGAGGAAGATACGAGGGGGGGGATATGAGTAGAGGAAGATACGGGGATATGAGTAGAGGAAGATACGGGGGATATGAGTAGAGGAAGATACGGGGGATATGAGTAGAGAAAGATACGGGGGATATGAGTAGAGAAAGATACGGGGGATATGAGTAGAGGAAGATACAGGGGATATGAGTAGAGAAAGATACAGGGGATATGAGTAGAGAAAGATACAGGGGATATGAGTAGAGAAAGATACAGGGGATATGAGTAGAGAAAGATACAGGGGATATGAGTAGAGGAAGATACAGGGGATATGAGAGAAAGATACAGGGGATATGAGAGAAAGATACAGGGGATATGAGTAGAGGGAGATACAGGGGATATGAGAGAAAGATACAGGGGATATGAGAGAAAGATACAGGGGATATGAGTAGAGGGAGATACAGGGGATATGAGTAGAGGAAGATACAGGGGATATGAGAGGAAGATACAGGGGATATGAGAGAAAGATACAGGGGATATGAGTAGAGGAAGATACAGGGGATATGAGAGAAAGATACAGGGGATATGAGAGAAAGATACAGGGGATATGAGTAGAGGAAGATACAGGGGATATGAGTAGAGGAAGATACAGGGGATATGAGAGAAAGATACAGGGGATATGAGAGAAAGATACAGGGGATATGAGTAGAGGAAGATACAGGGGATATGAGTAGAGGAAGATACAGGGGATATGAGTAGAGGAAGATACAGGGGATATGAGTAGAGGAAGATACAGGGGATATGAGAGAAAGATACAGGGGATATGAGAGAAAGATACAGGGGATATGAGAGAAAGATACAGGGGATATGAGTAGAGGAAGATACAGGGGATATGAGAGAAAGATACAGGGGATATGAGTAGAGAAAGATACAGGGGATATGAGTAGAGGAAGATACAGGGGATATGAGTAGAGAAAGATACAGGGGATATGAGTAGAGAAAGATACAGGGGATATGAGTAGAGAAAGATACAGGGGATATGAGTAGAGAAAGATACAGGGGATATGAGAGAAAGATACAGGGGATATGAGTAGAGGAAGATACAGGGGATATGAGAGAAAGATACAGGGGATATGAGAGAAAGATACAGGGGATATGAGTAGAGAAAGATACAGGGGATATGAGTAGAGAAAGATACAGGGGATATGAGTAGAGAAAGATACAGGGGATATGAGTAGAGGAAGATACAGGGGATATGAGTAGAGGAAGATACAGGGGATATGAGTAGAGGAAGATACAGGGGATATGAGTAGAGGTAGATACAGGGGATATGAGAGAAAGATACAGGGGATATGAGAGAAAGATACAGGGGATATGAGAGAAAGATACGGGGGATATGAGAGAAAGATACGGGGGATATGAGAGGAAGATACGGGGATGAGTAGAGGAAGATACGGGGATGAGTAGAGGAAGATACGGGGATGAGTAGAGGAAGATACGGGGGATATGAGTAGAGAAAGATACGGGGGATATGAGTAGAGAAAGATACAGGGGATATGAGTAGAGAAAGATACAGGGGATATGAGTAGAGAAAGATACAGGGGATATGAGTAGAGAAAGATACAGGGGATATGAGTAGAGAAAGATACAGGGGATATGAGTAGAGAAAGATACAGGGGATATGAGTAGAGGAAGATACAGGGGATATGAGAGAAAGATACAGGGGATATGAGTAGAGAAAGATACAGGGGATATGAGTAGAGAAAGATACAGGGGATATGAGTAGAGAAAGATACAGGGGATATGAGTAGAGAAAGATACAGGGGATATGAGTAGAGGAAGATACAGGGGATATGAGAGAAAGATACAGGGGATATGAGTAGAGAAAGATACAGGGGATATGAGTAGAGAAAGATACAGGGGATATGAGTAGAGAAAGATACAGGGGATATGAGTAGAGAAAGATACAGGGGATATGAGTAGAGGAAGATACAGGGGATATGAGAGAAAGATACAGGGGATATGAGTAGAGAAAGATACAGGGGATATGAGTAGAGAAAGATACAGGGGATATGAGTAGAGGAAGATACAGGGGATATGAGTAGAGAAAGATACAGGGGATATGAGTAGAGAAAGATACAGGGGATATGAGTAGAGAAAGATACAGGGGATATGAGTAGAGAAAGATACAGGGGATATGAGTAGAGGAAGATACAGGGGATATGAGTAGAGGAAGATACAGGGGATATGAGAGAAAGATACAGGGGATATGAGTAGAGAAAGATACAGGGGATATGAGTAGAGAAAGATACAGGGGATATGAGTAGAGAAAGATACAGGGGATATGAGTAGAGGAAGATACAGGGGATATGAGTAGAGGAAGATACAGGGGATATGAGTAGAGGAAGATACAGGGGATGAGTAGAGGAAGATACAGGGGATGAGTAGAGGAAGATACAGGGGATGAGTAGAGGAAGATACGGGGGATGAGTAGAGGAAGGTACAGGGGATATGAGAGGAAGATACAGGGGATATGAGAGGAGGATACAGGGGATATGAGAGAAAGATACAGGGGATATGAGTAGAGGAAGATACAGGGGATATGAGAGGAAGATACAGGGGATATGAGAGGAGGATACAGGGGATATGAGAGGAGGATACAGGGGATATGAGAGAAAGATACAGGGGATATGAGTAGAGGAAGATACAGGGGATATGAGAGAAAGATACAGGGGATATGAGAGGAAGATACAGGGGATATGAGAGAAAGATACAGGGGATATGAGAGGAAGATACAGGGGATATGAGAGGAGGATACAGGGGATATGAGAGAAAGATACAGGGGATATGAGTAGAGGAAGATACAGGGGATATGAGAGAAAGATACAGGGGATATGAGAGGAAGATACAGGGGATATGAGAGGAAGATACAGGGGATATGAGTAGAGGAAGATACAGGGGATATGAGTAGAGGAAGATACAGGGGATATGAGTAGAGGAAGATACAGGGGATGAGTAGAGGAAGATACAGGGGATATGAGTAGAGAAAGATACAGGGGATATGAGAGGAAGATACAGGGGATATGAGTAGAGGAAGATACAGGGGATATGAGTAGAGGAAGATACAGGGGATATGAGAGGAAGATACAGGGGATGAGTAGAGGAAGATACGGGGGATGAGTAGAGGAAGATACAGGGGATATGAGAGGAAGATACAGGGGATGAGTAGAGAAAGATACAGGGGATATGAGAGGAAGATACAGGGGATATGAGAGAAAGATACAGGGGATATGAGAGAAAGATACGGGGGATATGAGAGGAAGATACGGGGGATGAGTAGAGGAAGATACGGGGGATGAGTAGAGGAAGATACGGGGGATATGAGTAGAGGAAGATACGGGGGATATGAGTAGAGAAAGATACAGGGGATATGAGTAGAGAAAGATACAGGGGATATGAGTAGAGAAAGATACAGGGGATATGAGTAGAGAAAGATACAGGGGATATGAGTAGAGAAAGATACAGGGGATATGAGTAGAGAAAGATACAGGGGATATGAGTAGAGGAAGATACAGGGGATATGAGTAGAGGAAGATACAGGGGATATGAGAGAAAGATACAGGGGATATGAGTAGAGAAAGATACAGGGGATATGAGTAGAGAAAGATACAGGGGATATGAGTAGAGGAAGATACAGGGGATATGAGTAGAGGAAGATACAGGGGATATGAGAGAAAGATACAGGGGATATGAGTAGAGGTAGATACAGGGGATATGAGAGAAAGATACAGGGGATATGAGTAGAGGTAGATACAGGGGATATGAGAGAAAGATACAGGGGATATGAGAGAAAGATACAGGGGATGAGTAGAGGAAGATACAGGGGATGAGTAGAGGAAGATACGGGGGATGAGTAGAGGAAGATACAGGGGATATGAGTAGAGGAAGATACAGGGGATGAGTAGAGGAAGATACAGGGATATGAGAGAACGATACAGGGGATATGAGAGGAGGATACAGGCGATATGAGAGAAAGATACAGGGGATATGAGAGAAAGATACAGGGGATGAGTAGAGGAAGATACAGGGGATATGAGAGAACGATACAGGGGATATGAGAGAACGATACAGGGGATATGAGAGAACGATACAGGGGATATGAGAGAACGATACAGGGGATATGAGAGGAAGATACAGGGGATATGAGAGAAAGATACAGGGGATATGAGAGGAGGATACAGGGGATATGAGATAAAGATACAGGGGATATGAGAGGAAGATACAGGGGATATGAGTAGAGGAAGATACAGGGGATATGAGTAGAGGAAGATACAGGGGATGAGTAGAGGAAGATACAGGGGATATGAGTAGAGAAAGATACAGGGGATATGAGAGAAAGATACAGGGGATGAGTAGAGGAAGATACGGGGGATGAGTAGAGGAAGATACAGGGGATATGAGAGCATGATACAGGGGATATGAGAGGAAGATACAGGGGATATGAGTAGAGGAAGATACAGGGGATATGAGTAGAGGAAGATACAGGGGATGAGTAGAGGAAGATACGGGGGATGAGTAGAGGAAGATACAGGGGATATGAGTAGAGGAAGATACAGGGGATGAGTAGAGGAAGATACAGGGGATATGAGAGAACGATACAGGGGATATGAGAGGAGGATACAGGGGATATGAGAGAAAGATACAGGGGATATGAGTAGAGGAAGATACAGGGGATGAGTAGAGGAAGATACAGGGGATATGAGTAGAGAAAGATACAGGGGATATGAGTAGAGAAAGATACAGGGGATGAGTAGAGGAAGATACGGGGGATGAGTAGAGGAAGATACAGGGGATATGAGAGCATGATACAGGGGATATGAGAGGAAGATACAGGGGATATGAGTAGAGGAAGATACAGGGGATATGAGTAGAGGAAGATACAGGGGATGAGTAGAGGAAGATACGGGGGATATGAGTAGAGGAAGATACGGGGGATATGAGAGCATGATACAGGGGATATGAGAGCATGATACAGGGGATATGAGAGCATGATACAGGGGATATGAGTAGAGAAAGATACAGGGGATATGAGTAGAGAAAGATACAGGGGATATGAGTAGAGAAAGATACAGGGGATATGAGAGAAAGATACAGGGGATATGAGAGGAAGATACAGGGGATATGAGAGCATGATACAGGGGATATGAGAGCATGATACAGGGGATATGAGAGCATGATACAGGAGATATGAGAGCATGATACAGGGGATATGAGAGCATGATACAGGGGATATGAGAGCATGATACAGGGGATATGAGAGCATGATACAGGGGATGAGTAGAGGAAGACGTCGTTGGGAGAATGGAGAGGTGTGGGAAAGAGGGAGATGAATAGAGGTGTTCCATTTTATTCAGTTGTTCAGTGGTTTCCTTCCTCTGAGGCTACAGCACCCTGTACTGGTGACATTAAGTACTGAAGACAGCTGCCTCTGACAATTATAGTGATGACATGAACGTTCGTGTTGCACTGAGACGACACAGAATGAAATAAAGCTCAACTGACGGTCCTTCACTCATCCATCCAGAATGACACTTGGTCTTACCGGGATGATGTGTTTGGGGTTGTGGATGTCTCTGCTGTGTGTCTGTGATTGGCTGGTGGATGTGTGACTCAGGTTCAGCTGACTGGTGTGCTGGGAAGGGTAGGCGGGATCTCGGGGAAAGAAGAGCAGAGGTTGGCCATCGGCCTCCCGCCCACAGTAACTCTGGAGAGAACCAGGAAGAGGATCTCAGGACAGGTCATGTCAAAGACAC
This sequence comes from Oncorhynchus gorbuscha, assembly GCF_021184085.1. Classification (NCBI taxonomy): domain Eukaryota; kingdom Metazoa; phylum Chordata; class Actinopteri; order Salmoniformes; family Salmonidae; genus Oncorhynchus; species Oncorhynchus gorbuscha. The sequence goes on from NW_025749233.1 coordinate 25,911, forward strand.
ACACGTGTGTGTGGTACAGGTACAGTTCTATAATACCATCTAGTGGTACAGTCCTGAGTGTGTGTGGTCGTGGTACAGTTCTATAATACCATCTAGTGGTACAGTCCTGAGTGTGTGTGGTCGTGGTACAGTTCTATAATACTATCTAGTAGTACAGTCCTGACCTGAGTGTGTGTGGTCGTGGTACAGTTCTATAATACCATCTAGTGGTACAGTCCTGACCTGAGTGTGTGTGGTCGTGGTACAGTTCTATAATACCATCTAGTGGTACAGTCCTGAGTGTGCGTGGTCGTGGTACAGTTCTATAATACCATCTAGTAGTACAGTCCTGACCTGAGTGTGTGTGGTCGTGGTACAGTTCTATAATACCATCTAGTGGTACAGATCTATAATACCATCTAGTAGTACAGTCCTGACCTGAGTGTGTGTGGTTGTGGTACAGTTCTATAATACCATCTAGTTCTATAATACCATCTAGTGGTACAGTCCTGAGTGTGTGTTCGTGGTACAGTTCTATAATACCATCTAGTGGTACAG
>NW_025749234.1:0-2500 GCF_021184085.1 Oncorhynchus gorbuscha
CCCTGTCTCAGTAACCCTGTCTCAGTAACCCTGACTCAGTAACCCTGTCTCAGTAATGATATTAACCCTGTCTCAGTAATGATATTAACCCTGTCTCAGTCATGATATTAACCCTGTCTCAGTAACCCTGTCTCAGTAACCCTGTCTCAGTAACCCTGTCTCAGTAACCCTGTCTCAGTAACCCTGTCTCAGTAATGATAGTAACCCTGTCTCAGTAATGATATTAACCCTGTCTCAGTAATGATATTAACCCTGTCTCAGTAATGATATTAACCCTGTCTCAGTAACCCTGTCTCAGTAACCCTGTCTCAGTAACCCTGTCTCAGTAACCCTGTCTCAGTAACCCTGTCTCAGTAATGATAGTAACCCTGTCTCAGTAATGATATTAACCCTGTCTCAGTAATGATATTAACCCTGTCTCAGTAATGATGTTAACCCTGTCTCAGTAACCCTGTCTCAGTAATGATAGTAACCCTGTCTCAGTAATGATATTAACCCTGTCTCAGTAATGATGTTAACCCTGTCTCAGTAACCCTGTCTCAGTAATGATATTAACCCTGTCTCAGTAATGATATTAACCCTGTCTCAGTAACCCTGTCTCAGTAATGATATTAACCCTGTCTCAGTAATGATATTAACCCTGTCTCAGTAACCCTGTCTCAGTAACCCTGTCTCAGTAATGATATTAACCCTGTCTCAGTAATGATATTAACCCTGTCTCAGTAATGATATTAACCCTGTCTCAGTAATGATATTAACCCTGTCTCAGTAATGATAGTAACCCTGTCTCAGTAACCCTGTCTCAGTAACCCTGTCTCAGTAACCCTGTCTCAGTAACCCTGTCTCAGTAATGATAGTAACCCTGTCTCAGTAATGATATTAACCCTGTCTCAGTAATGATATTAACCCTGTCTCAGTAACCCTGTCTCAGTAATGATATTAACCCTGTCTCAGTAACCCTGTCTCAGTAATGATATTAACCCTGTCTCAGTAACCCTGTCTCAGTAATGATAGTAACCCTGTCTCAGTAACCCTGTCTCAGTAACCCTGTCTCAGTAATGATATTAACCCTGTCTCAGTAACCCTGTCTCAGTAATGATATTAACCCTGTCTCAGTAATGATATTAACCCTGTCTCAGTAATGATATTAACCCTGTCTCAGTAACCCTGTCTCAGTAATGATAGTAACCCTGTCTCAGTAACCCTGTCTCAGTAATGATATTAACCCTGTCTCAGTAATGATATTAACCCTGTCTCAGTAACCCTGTCTCAGTAATGATATTAACCCTGTCTCAGTAACCCTGTCTCAGTAATGATATTAACCCTGTCTCAGTAATGATGTTAACCCTGTCTCAGTAACCCTGTCTCAGTAACCCTGTCTCAGTAATGATATTAACCCTCGTCTCAGTAATGATATTAACTCCTGTCTCAGTAATGATATTAACCCTGTCTCAGTAATGATATTAACCCTGTCTCAGTAATGATAGTAACCCTGTTCAGTAACCCTGTCTCTGTGCAACTCCTGTCTCAGTAACCTGTCTCAGTAATGATATTAACCCTGTCTCAGTAACCCTGTCTCAGTAATGATATTAACCCTGTCTCAGTAACCCTGTCTCAGTAATGATGTTAACCCTGTCTCCAGTAACCCTGTCTCAGTAATGATAGTAACCCTGTCTCAGTAACCTGTCTCAGTACGATAGTAACCCTGTCTCTGCACCCTGTCTCAGTAACCCTGTCTCAGTAATGATATTAACCCTGTCTCAGTAACCCTGTCTCAGTAATGATATTAACCCTGTCTCAGTAATGATATTAACCCTGTCTCAGTAATGATATTAACCCTGTCTCAGTAACCCTGTCTCAGTAATGATGTTAACCCTGTCTCAGTAACCCTGTCTCAGTAATGATATTAACCCTGTCTCAGTAATGATATTAACCCTGTCTCAGTAACCCTGTCTCAGTAATGATGTTAACCCTGTCTCAGTAACCCTGTCTCAGTAACCCTGTCTCAGTAACCCTGTCTCAGTATTAGTAACCCTGTCTCAGTAACCCTGTCTCAGTAACCTCTGTCTCAGTAATGATAGTAACCCTGTCTCAGTAATGATATTAACCCTGTCTCAGTCTGATATTAACCCTGTCTGTAATGATATTAACCCTGTCTCAGTAATGATATTAACCCTGTCTCAGTAATGATATTAACCCTGTCTCAGTCATGATGTTAACCCTGTCTCAGTAATGATATTAACCCTGTCTCAGTAATTGATATTAACCCTGTCTCAGTAATGATATTAAACCTGTCTCCGGTAACCCTGTCTCAGTAACCTGTCAGTAAATGAACCCTGTCTCCAGTAACCCTGTCTCAGTAATGATAGTACCCCTGTCTCAGTAATGATATTAACCCTGTCTCAGTAATGATATTAACCCTGTCTCATGATATTAACCCTGTCTCAGTAACCCTGTCTCAGTAATGATATTAACCCTGTCTCAGTGATGATATTAACCC
>NW_025749234.1:7500-15000 GCF_021184085.1 Oncorhynchus gorbuscha
GGGACTTTCTGACAGTTATTCTACTGTTTCTAACACAGCCATGAATTACAATGTTCAGTAGGATGTTAATATCAGTCGCCCTTTGTGATGTCATCAACTACAATGTTCAGTAGGATGTGTAAAATCAGCCGCCCTTTGTGATGTCATCAACTGCAATGTTCAGTAGGATGTGTAAAATCAGCCGCCCTTTGTGATGTCATCAACTGCAATGTTCAGTAGGATGTTAATATCAGTCGCCCTTTATGATGTCATCAACTACATGGATCAGTAGGATGTTAATGAAATGATCAAATATACAGACAACAAATTTCAATTGGCTATACTAAAACTCTTTAACATCATACTTAGCTCTGGCATTACATTTACATTTAAGTCATTTAGCAGACGCTCTTATCCAGAGCGACTTACAAATTCCCCAATATTTGGAACCAAGGACTGATCACCCCAATCCACAAAAGTGGAGACAAATTTGACCCCAATAACTACCGTGGAATATGTGTCAACAGTAACCTTGGGAAAATCCTCTGCATTATTATTAACAGCAGACTCGTACATTTCCTCAATGAAAACAATGTACTGAGCAAATGTCAAATTGGCTTTTTAACCAAATTACCGTACAACAGACCATGTATTCACCCTGCACACCCTAATTGACAACCAAACAAACCAAAACAAAGGCAAAGTCTTCTCATGCTTTGTTGATTTCAAAAAAGCCTTCGACTCAATCTGGCATGAGGGTCTGCTATACAAACTGATGGAAAGTGGTGTTGGGGGTAAAACAAACGACATTATAAAATCCATGTACACAAACAACAAGTGTGTGGTTAAAATTGGCAAAAAACACACACATTTCTTCACACAGGGTCGTGGGGTTAGACAGGGATGCAGCTTAAGCCCCACCCTCTTCAACATATATATCAACGAATTGGCGCGGGCACTAGAAAAGTCTGCAGCACCCGGCCTCCCCCTGCTAGAATCCGAAGTCAAATGTCTGCTGTTTGCTGATGATCTGGTGCTTCTGTCACCAACCAAGGAGGGCCTACAGCAGCACCTAGATCTTATGGACAGATTCTGTCAGACCTGGGCCCTGACAGTAAATCTCAGTAAGACCAAAATAATGGTGTTCCAAAAAGGTCCAGTCACCAGGACCACAAATACAAATTCCATCTAGACACTGTTGCCCTAGAGCACACAAAAAACTATACATACCTTGGCCTAAACATCAGCGCCACAGGTAACTTCCACAAAGCTGTGAACGATCTGAGAGACAAGGCAAGAAGGGCATTCTATGCCATCAAAAGAAACATAAATTTCAACATACCAATTAGGATTTGGCTAAAAATACTTGAATCAGTCATAGAGCCCATTGCCCTTTATGGTTGTGAGGTCTGGGGTCCGCTCACCAACCAAGACTTCACAAAATGGGACAAACACCAAATTGAGACTCTGCATGCAGAATTCTGCAAAAATATCCTCCGTGTACAACGTAAAACACCAAATAATGCATGCAGAGCAGAATTAGGCCGATACCCACTAATTATCAAAATCCAGAAAAGAGCCGTTAAATTCTACAACCACCTAAAAGGAAGCGATTCACAAACCTTCCATAACAAAGCCATCACCTACAGAGAGATGAACCTGGAGAAGAGTCCCCTAAGCAAGCTGGTCCTGGGGCTCTGTTCACAAACACACCCTACAGAGCCCCAGGACAACAGCACAATTAGACCCAACCAAATCATGAGAAAACAAAAAGATAATTACTTAACACATTGGAAAGAATTAACAAAAAAACAGAGCAAACTAGAATGCTATTTGGCCCTACACAGAGAGTAGACAGCGGCAGAATACCTGACCACTGTGACTGACCCAAAATTAAGGAAAGCTTTGACTATGTACAGACTCAGTGAGCATAGCCTTGCTATTGAGAAAGGCCGCCGTAGGCAGACATGGCTCTCAAGAGAAGACAGGCTATGTGCTCACTGCCCACAAAATGAGGTGGAAACTGAGCTGCACTTCCTAACCTCCTGCCCAATGTATGACCATATTAGAGAGACATATTTCCCCCAGATTACACAGACCCACAAAGAATTCGAAAACAAATCCAATTTTGAAAAACTCCCATATCTTTTGGGTGAAATTCCAGTGTGCATCACAGCAGCAAGATTTGTGACCTGTTGCCACGAGAAAAGGGCAACCAGTGAAGAACAAACACCATTGTAAATACAACCCATATTTATGCTTATTCATTTTATCTTGTGTCCTTTAACTATTTGTACATTGTATATATATAATATGACATTTGTAATGTCTTTACTGTTTTTAAACTGTTGTATGTGTAATGTTTACTGTTAATTTTTGTTGTTTTTCACTTTATATATTCACTTTGTATGTTGTCTACCTCACTTGCTTTGGCAATGTTAACACATGTTTCCCATGACAATAAAGCCCCTTGAATTGAATTGAAATTGTTAATATCAGACGCCCTTTGTGATGTCATCAATTAGAATGTTCAGTAGGATGTTAATATCAGTCGCCCTTTGTGATGTCATCAACTACAATGTTCAGTAGGATGTTAATATCAGTCGCCCTTTGTGATGTCATCAATTAGAATGTTCAGTAGGAATGTTAATATTAGAATGTTCAGTAGGATGTTAATATCGCCCTTTGTGATGTCATCAACTACAATGTTCAGTAGGATGTTAATATCAGGATGTCATCAACTACAATGTTCAGTAGGATGTTAATATCAGTCGCCCTTTGTGATGTCATCAACTACAATGTTCACTAGGATGTTAATATCAGTCGCCCTTTGTGATGTCATCAACTACAATGTTCAGTAGGATGTTAATATCAGTCGCCCTTTGTGATGTCACCAACTACAATGTTCACTAGGATGTTAATATCAGTCGCCCTTTGTGATGTCATCAACTACAATGTTCACTAGATGTTAATATCAGTTTGTGATGTCATCAATTAGAATGTTCTAATGGTTCTCTTTAAGGTGTAGTAGTGAGCATTTACCCAGTAAGCTCCTTACCGTACACACAGACAACTTCCCTGTTTGAGTCACACCACCCAAAAATAACACAGCCGGACAGATGAGGAAAGAGACACACTGATACGATCTGAAGACACACACAACAAACAGAGCCGCCAGTGACTGGTTATATCTCAGTTTCATAAGAACTGAGATAACAAACCGTTTCACTTTAGCAGTCTGTTTGTCACACACACACACACACACACAACACACACACACAACACACACAGATACACAACACACACACACACACACACACACACAAACAGAGCAGTGACTGGTTATATCTCAGTTTCATAAGAGAGATAACAAACCCACTTTAGCAGTCTGCTTCTGATGTCACACACACACACACACACACACACACACACACACACACACACACACACACACACACACACACACACACACACACACACACACACACACACACACACACACACACACACACACACTGAGAGCAACCCATTGGTTAACGAACCATCTGAAAGTCAGAGAAAAATATGAGAATAGCTCCTCTCTCTCTCTCTGTAGTATAGTTAGCGGTAGCACCCCTCTCTGTAGTATAGTTAGCGGTAGCACCCTCTCTGTAGTATAGTTAGCGGTAGCACCCTCTCTGTAGTATAGTTAGCGGTAGCACCCCTCTCTGTAGTATAGTTAGCGGTAGCACCTCTCTCTGTAGTATAGTTAGCGGTAGCACCTCTCTCTGTAGTATAGTTAGCGGTAGCTCCTCTCTCTCTCTCTCTGTAGTATAGTTAGCGGTAGCTCCTCTCTCTGTAGTATAGTTAGCGGTAGCTCCTCTCTCTCTCTCTGTAGTATAGTTAGCGGTAGCACCCCTCTCTGTAGTATAGTTAGCGGTAGCACCCCTCTCTGTAGTATAGTTAGCGGTAGCACCTCTCTCTGTAGTATAGTTAGCGGTAGCACCCTCTCTGTAGTATAGTTAGCGGTAGCACCCTCTCTGTAGTATAGTTAGCGGTAGCACCTCTCTCTGTAGTATAGTTAGCGGTAGCACCTCTCTCTGTAGTATAGTTAGCGGTAGCTCCTCTCTCTGTAGTATAGTTAGCGGTAGCTCCTCTCTCTGTAGTATAGTTAGCGGTAGCTCCTCTCTCTGTAGTATAGTTAGCGGTAGCACCCTCTCTGTAGTATAGTTAGCGGTAGCTCCTCTCTCTGTAGTATAGTTAGCGGTAGCACCCTCTCTGTAGTATAGTTAGCGGTAGCACCTCTCTCTGTAGTATAGTTAGCGGTAGCTCCTCTCTCTCTCTGTAGTATAGTTAGCGGTAGCACCCCTCTCTGTAGTATAGTTAGCGGTAGCTCCTCTCTCTATAGTATAGTTAGCGGTAGCTCCCCTCTCTGTAGTATAGTTAGCGGTAGCACCTCTCTCTGTAGTATAGTTAGCGGTAGCTCCTCTCTCTGTAGTATAGTTAGCGGTAGCTCCTCTCTCTGTAGTATAGTTAGCGGTAGCACCCTCTCTGTAGTATAGTTAGCGGTAGCTCCTCTCTCTGTAGTATAGTTAGCGGTAGCTCCTCTCTCTGTAGTATAGTTAGCGGTAGCTCCTCTCTCTATAGAATAGTTAGCGGTAGCACCCCTCTCTGTAGTATAGTTAGCGGTAGCTCCTCTCTCTGTAGTATAGTTAGCGGTAGCTCCTCTCTCTCTCTCTCTGTAGTATAGTTAGCGGTAGCTCCTCTCTCTATAGTATAGTTAGCAGTAGCACCTCTCTCTATAGAATAGTTAGTGGTAGCACCCCTCTCTATAGTATAGTTAGCGGTAGCACCCTCTCTGTAGTATAGTTAGCGGTAGCACCTCTCTCTGTAGTATAGTTAGCGACAGCTCCTCTCTCTGTAGTATAGTTAGTGGTAGCACCTCTCTCTATAGTATAGTTAGCGGTAGCACCTCTCACTGTAGTATAGTTAACGGTAGCTCCTCTCTATAGTATAGTTAGCTACTCTCTATAGTATAGTTAGCGACAGCTACTCTCTATAGTATAGTTAGCGTTAGCTACTCTCTCTATAGTATAGTTAGCGTTAGCTACTCTCTATAGTATAGTTAGCTACTCTCTATAGTATAGTTAGCGTTAGCTACTCTCTCTATAGTATAGTTAGCGTTAGCTACTCTCTCTATAGTATAGTTAGCGTTAGCTACTCTCTCTAGTAGTATAGTTATAGTATAGTTAGCATTAGCTACTCTCTCTATAGTATAGTTAGCCTTAGCTACTCTCTATAGTATAGTTAGTGTTAGCTACTCTCTCTATAGTATAGTTAGAGTTGGCTACTCTCTATAGTATAGTTAGTGTGTACTAGTATAGTTAGTGTTAGCTACTCTCTCTATAGTATAGTTAGCGTTAGCTACTCTCTCTATAGTATAGTTAGCGTTGGCTACTCTCTCTATAGTATAGTTAGTGTTAGCTACTCTCTCTATAGCATAGTTAGCGTTGGCTACTTTCTCTATAGTATAGTTAGCGTTAGCTACTCTCTCTATAGCATAGTTAGCGTTGGCTACTCTCTCTATAGTATAGTTATGTCTGACTCACTGTGTTGAAGTGCCAGACCCTCTTGAAGGACAGTCTTTTCTTCAGGCTCATTTTCCTCATGTTCTCCATATACACGCCTAGAGCTCTGGTTACATACCTACACACTAACACGGTCCCCACACACACACTACACGCTAACACGGTCCCCACACACACACTACACGCTAACACGGTCCACACACAGGCTCACACTCATACTGAGCTGAGACTGAATGCTGACGAAAGCCATGCCCCGGTATGTCACGATCTCTCACACACTGTAGCACACAGACACACACTCTGACTCCAGCACACATACCCAGACACACACACAGTGTAGCAGACCGTAATACAGACTCTCTCTAGGCAGTTTTCTGTCTAACCCTGGCTCAATCACTCACTCAATCACACACAGAATCAAGGTTCCCAAACAACTCTCACATACTTTCCTTCTCACACATTCTCTCAAACACACCCAAAAGACTTCCCTCCCTCCCTCTCACCCTCCATCCCTCTTTCTCTCTCTCTCCCCCTCCCTCCCTCTCTCTCTCTCCCCCTCCCTCCCAATAGATGGGAGTCTCCTCCACACACTAGTCCAATAGATGGGAGTCTCCTCCACTCTGTCCAATAGATGGGAGTCTCCTCCACTCTGTCCAATAGACGGAGTCTCCTCCACTCTGTCCAATAGATGGGAGTCTCCTCCACTCTGTCCAATAGACGGAGTCTCCTCCACTCTGTCCAATAGACGGAGTCTCCTCCACTCTGTCCGATAGACGGAGTCTCCTCCACTCTGTCCAATAGATGGGAGTCTCCTCCACTCTGTCCGATAGATGGGAGTCTCCTCCACTCTGTCCGTAGATGGGAGTCTCCTCCACTCTGTCCGTCCTCCCAGTCCATGGAGTCTCCTCCACTCTGTCCGTAGACGGAGTCTCCTCCACTCTGTCCGATGGAGTCTCCTCCACTCTGTCCGTAGATGGGAGTCTCCTCCACTCTGTCCAATAGACGGAGCCTCCTCCACTCTGTCCAATGTCAACTCTCCTCCCTCTGTCCGAGTCTCCTCCCTTCCCTCTCTCCGAGATGGAGTCTCCTCCACCTCCTCTGTCCAATCCCTCCTCCCTCTTCCAATAGACCTCCTCCCACTCTGTCTCTCTCTCTCCCTCTCTAACCTCTCTCTCTCTATCTCTCTCTACCTCCCTTCCCCCACCTCTCTCTCTCCTCTCTACCTTTCCCCACCTCTCTCTCCTCCTTCTTCCTTCCCCCTCTCTCTCTCTATCTCTCCTTCCTTCCTTCCCCCTCTCTCTCCCCCTCTCTCTCCCTCTACCCCCCCTCTCTCTACCTCCTTCCTCCCACCTCCCCTCTCTATCTCTCTCCTCCTTCCTTCCCCCTCTCTCCCCTCTACTCTCTCTCCCTCTCCCCTCTCTTTTCTCCTTCCTTTCATCTCTCCCTCTCTCTCTCTCCCTCTACCCCCCTCTCTCTACCTCCTCCTTCCCCTCTCTCTCCCTCCACCCTCCCCTCTCTACCTCCTTCCTTCCCACCTCTCTCCTCTATCTCTCTTCTTCCCCTTCCCCCTCCTCTTCTATCTCTCTCTATCCTTCTTCTCCCCTCTCTCTCTACCTCCTTCTTTCCCTTCCCCCCCCCTCTCTCTCTACCCCGCTCCTGTAATTCCAGTGGTTTAGGCCCAGCTGGGGTTCCCCAGACACGGTATAATATGACAGACCAAATATCTGTGTGTGTGTTAGACTGCCAACTCAGAGAAACATGAAAGATGTTTTCCTCTTTAAAGGAATATCTGATGACTGAGCTATCACACACGCACGCACGCACGCACGCACTGCTCAAACGCACGCACGCACCCTGCACACACACACACACACTTCCATCATGACATCGTTGGGGTTAGTCCATGTGTTCTGATGACTTCAACATCCGTCTGTCTATCCTTAAATTATAATCC
>NW_025749234.1:25000-26438 GCF_021184085.1 Oncorhynchus gorbuscha
ATCTTAGTCTATCCTATTCTACTGTATTCTATCCTATCTACTGCATTCATTCTATAATGGTCTACTGTATCTTGCCCTATATTACCATACTTACCTACTGTATCTATCGTGCATTTATTTTATACTATTCTACTGTATCTTTATTTTATATTTCTTTGCCTTATACCATTCTTACTGTATTTTAGTCTGGTGCAGATACTTTCCATCTAAGTATATATACTTGTATTCTATACTATTTACTGTATCTTATTCATCCTTTCTATTCATTGCATTCTTATTCTATCTTATTCTACTGTATCTATCTTAATCCATTTCCTATCAGACTTATTCTATACTATTCTACTGCATTCATTCTATCCTATTCTACTGTATCTTATTCTATCCTATTCTACTGTATCTTATTCTATACTATTTATACTGTATCTTGGTCTATGTATTACTCATCTAAGTATATGCTGTATTCTCATCTGCTCTACTGTATCTTGAATCTGCAATCTGTTCTGACTTGCATCTTAGTCTGTGTATATACTGTATTCTATCCCTATTCTACTGTATCTTATTCTATCCTATTCTACTGTATCTTAGTTCTATGTATATACTGTATCTTATTCTGTATCCTATTCTACTGTATTCTGTCCTATTCTACTGTATCTTGTTCTGTCCTATTCTACTGTATTCTGCTATATCTATTCTACTGTATCTTAGTCTATCCTATTCTACTGTATCTTATTCTATCCTATTCTACTGTATCTTAGTCTATGTATTCTACTGTACTTATTCTATCCTGTTCTACTGTATCTTAGTCTATGTATTCTACTGTATCTTATTCTATCCTATTCTGCTGTATCTTGTTCTATCCTATTCTACCGTTTCTATCCTGTTCTGCTGTCTTATTCATATCCTATTCTGTATCTTGTCCTATTCTACTGTATTCTATACTATCTCATCTAAATTATATACTGTATTCTATCCTATTCTACTGTATTCCCATCCTATTCTACCGTATTCTATCCTATTCTACTGTATTCTATCCTATTCTACTGTATCTTAGTCTATGTATATACTGTATTCTATCCTATTCTACTGTATTCTATCCTATTCTACTGTATTCTATCCTATTCTACTGTATCTTAGTCTATGTATATACTGTATTCTATCCTATTCTACTGTATTCTATCCTATTCTACTGTATCTTAGTCTATGTATATACTGTATTCTATCCTATTCTACTGTATTCTATCCTATTCTACTGTATTCTATCCTATTCTACTGTATTCTATCCTATTCTACTGTATTCTATCCTATGTATATACTGTATTCTATCCTATTCTACTGTATTCTATCCTATTCTACTGTATTCTATACTATTCTACTGTATTCTATCCTATTCTACTGTATCTTAGTCTATCCTATTCTACTGTATTCTATCCTATTCTAC
>NW_025749235.1:0-26437 GCF_021184085.1 Oncorhynchus gorbuscha
TGTCATACTAAAAGTAACCTATAGCCATACTGAATGTCATACTAAAAGTAACCTATAGCCATACTGTCATACAATAAGTAACCTATAGCCATACTGTCATGCAATAAGTAACCTATAGCCATACTGTCAAACAATAAGTAACCTATAGCCATACTGTCAAACAATAAGTAACCTATAGCCATACTGAATTCATACTAAAAGTAACCTATAGCCATACTGAATGTCATACTAAAAGTAACCTATAGCCATACTGAATGTCATACTAAAAGTAACCTATAGCTATACTGTCATTCAATAAGTAACCTATAGCCATACTGTCATTCAATAAGTAACCTATAGCCATACTGTCATACAATAAGTAACCTATAGCCATACTGTCATACTAAAAGTAACCTATAGCCATACTGTCATACAATAAGTAACCTATAGCCATACTGTCATACAATAAGTAACCTATAGCCATACTGTCATACAATGTAACCTATAGCCATACTGTCATACAATAAGTAACCTATAGCCATGCTGTCATACAATAAGTAACCTATAGCCATACTGTCATACAAAAAGTAACCTATAGCCATACTGTCATACAATAAGTAACCTATAGCCATAGTGCCTGTCATACTAAAAAAGTAACCTATAGCCATACTGTCATACAATAAGTAACCTATAGCCGTACTGTCATACAATAAGTAACCTATAGCCATACTGTCATACAATAAGTAACCTATAGCCATACTGTCATACAATAAGTAACCTATAGCCATACTGTCATACAATAAGTAACCTATAGCCATACTGTCATACAATAAGTAACCTATAGCCATACTGTCATACAATTAGTAACCTATAGCCATACTGCCTGTCATACTAAAAGTAATTTATAGCCATACTGTCATTCAATAAGTAACCTATAGCCATACTGCCTGTCATACTAAAAGTAATTTATAGCCATACTGTCATTCAATAAGTAACCTATAGCCATACTGCCTGTCATACTAAAAGTAATTTATAGCCATACTGTCATTCAATAAGTAACCTATAGCCATACTGTCAAACAATAAGTAACCTATAGCCATACTGTCATACAATAAGTAACCTATAGCCATACTGTCAAACAATAAGTAACCTATAGCCATACTGTCATACAATAAGTAACCTATAGCCATACTGTCAAACAATAAGTAACCTATAGCCATACTGTCATACAATAAGTAACCTATAGCCATACTGTCATACAAAAGTAACCTATAGCCATACTGTCATACAAATAAAAGTAACCTATAGCCATACTGTCATGCAATAAGTAACCTATAGCCATACTGTCAAACAATAAGTAACCTATAGCCATACTGTCATACAATAAGTAACCTATAGCCATACTGTCATACTAAAAGTAACCTATAGCCATACTGAATGTCATACAATAAGTAACCTATAGCCATACTGAATGTCATACAATAAGTAACCTATAGCCATACTGTCATACAATAAGTAACCTATAGCCATACTGTCATACAATAAGTAACCTATAGCCATACTGTCATACAATAAGTAACCTATAGCCATACTGTCATACAATAAGTAACCTATAGCCATACTGTCATACAATAAGTAACCTATAGCCATACTGTCATACAATAAGTAACCTATAGCCATACTGTCATACAATAAGTAACCTATAGCCATACTGTCATACAATAAGTAACCTATAGCCATACTGTCATACAATAAGTAACCTATAGCCATACTGTCATACAATAAGTAACCTATAGCCATACTGTCATACAATAAGTAACCTATAGCCATACTGTCATACAATAAGTAACCTATAGCCATACTGTCATACAATAAGTAACCTATAGCCATACTGTCATACAATAAGTAACCTATAGCCATACTGTCATACAATAAGTAACCTATAGCCATACTGCCTGTCATACTAAAAGTAACCTATAGCCATACTGTCATACAATAAGTAACCTATAGCCATACTGTCATACAATAAGTAACCTATAGCCATAGTGCCTGTCATACTAAAAGTAACCTATAGCCATACTGTCATACAAAAGTAGCCATACTGTCATACAATAAGTAACCTATAGCCATACTGTCATACAATAAGTAACCTATAGCCATACTGTCATACAATTAGTAACCTATAGCCATACTGTCATACAATAAGTAACCTATAGTCATACTGTCATTCAATAAGTAACCTATAGCCATACTGTCATACTAAAAGTAACCTATAGCCATACTGTCATACAATTAGTAACCTATAGCCATACTGCCTGTCATACTAAAAGTAATTTATAGCCATACTGTCATTCAATAAGTAACCTATAGCCATACTGTCATACAATAAGTAACCTATAGCCATACTGTCATACAATAAGTAACCTATAGCCATACTGTCATACAATAAGTAACCTATAGCCATACTGTCATACAATAAGTAACCTATAGCCATACTGTCATACAATAAGTAACCTATAGCCATACTGTCATACAATAAGTAACCTATAGCCATACTGTCATACAATAAGTAACCTATAGCCATACTGTCATACAATAAGTAACCTATAGCCATAGTGAATGTCATACTGTCATACAATAAGTAACCTATAGCCATACTGTCATACAATAAGTAACCTATAGCCATAAACAATAAGTAACCTATAGCCATACTGTCATACAATTAAAAGTAACCTATAGCCATACTGCCTGTCATACTAAAAGTAATTTATAGCCATACTGTCATACAATAAGTAACCTATAGCCATACTGTCATACAATAAGTAACCTATAGCCATACTGTCAAACAATAAGTAACCTATAGTCATACTGAATGTCATACTCAAACAAAAGTAACCTATAGCCATACTGTCATACAATAAGTAACCTATAGCCATACTGTCAAACAATAAGTCATACTGTCATAAGTAAGTAGCCATACTGTCATACAATAAGTAACCTAAAGCATACATAATGTCATACTAAAAGTAACCTTTAGCCATACTGTCATACAATAAGTAACCTATAGCCATACTGTCATACAATAAGTAACCTATAGCCATACTGTCAAACAATAAGTAACCTATAGCCATACTGAATGTCATACTAAAAGTAACCTATAGCCATACTGAATGTCATACTAAAAGTAACCTTTAGCCATACTGTCATACAATAAGTAACCTATAGCCATACTGTCATACAATAAGTAACCTATAGCCATACTGTCAAACAATAAGTAACCTATAGCCATACTGAATGTCATACTAAAAGTAACCTTTAGCCATACTGTCATACAATAAGTAACCTATAGCCATACTGTCATACAATAAGTAACCTATAGCCATACTGTCATACAAGAAGTAACCTGTAGCCATACTGTCATACAATAAGTAACCTAAAGCCATACTGTCATACAATAAGTAACCTATAGCCATACTGTCATACAATAAGTAACCTATAGCCATACTGTCATACAACAAGTAACCTATAGCCACACTGCCTGTCATACTAAAAGTAACCTATAGCCACACTGCATGTTATAGTATTATTACACTCTTCTCAATTTACAGCAACAACATAGCTCAGGCAGTAGGAAGCTCTCTCATCCATTTATATGCAGATGATACAGTCTTGTACTCAGCTGGCCCCTCCCCAGATTTTGTGTTAAATGCTCTACAACAAAGCTTTCTTAGTGTCCAACAAGCTTTCTCTACCCTTTACCTTTATTTTGGAGGTGTTCAGAACAAGGTTGTGGTTGGGGAAGAAGAATGCCCCTCTTCCCACAGGTGTGATTACTCCCTCTGAGGGTTTAGAGCTTGAGGTAGTCACCTCATACAAGTACAAGCATGGCGCTTGTAACGCCAGGGTAGTGGGTTCGATCCCCGGGACCACCCATACGTAGAATGTATGCACACATGACTGTAAGTCGCTTTGGATAAAAGCGTCTGCTAAATGGCATATATTATTATATTATTATTATATTATATTATTATATTATTATTATATTATTACTTGGGAGTATGGCTAGACAGTGCACTGTCCTTCTCTCAGCACATATCAAAGCTGCAAGCTTTTAAATCTAGACTTGGTTTCCTCTATCGTAATCGCACCTCTTTAACCCCAACTGCCAAACTAACCCTAATTCAGACGACCATCCTACCCATGTGTCACGCTCTGACCATAGAGAGCCTTTTTAATCTCAATTTTGGTTAGGTCGGGGTGTGACTAGGGTGGGTAATCTAGGTTGTTTTGTTTCTGTTGGCCTGGTATGGTTCCCAATTAGAGGCAGCTGTTTATCATTGTCTCTGATTTGAGATCATATTTAGGCAGCCATTCCACACTGTGTGTTGTGGGATCTTGTTTATGTGTAGTTGCCAGTGAGCACTCCATGGCTTCACAGGTCGTTTGCTCTTTATTGTTTTTGTGAGTTTCACAAACAAAAAGATGTGGAACCTATATCACGCTGCACCTTGGTCCGAATGTTCTTACAACGATCGCGAAAGAAGATCCCACCACACTAGGACCAAGCAGTGTGCCCTGGGCTTGAGAGGAGATCAAGGAGGAGAAGATATCCTGGACTTGGGAGGAAATACTGGGAGGACACGAAAGCCTTCCTTGGAAGCAGGCGGAAGGAGAAAAGGGAAGACAGTGACAACGCTGGGGTTCGCGGTCACAAAGAAAGCCCAAAAGACAGCCCAATTTTTGGGGGGTGGTCGGCGGAGCCGAGGAGTGAATAAGAGCCAATCTGGGAGAAGATGGAGAAATTGGAGGAAAGTGAACGAAGAGAGTCAGAGACTGTCAGTGAGTTGATGGAGAAATTGGAGGAGAGAGAAATGAGAGAGTTGTGTTGGTGTCTGAGGCAGGATATTCGCCCTAAGGAGCGTGTTATCAGTCTGATGCCACCTGAGTCAGCTCTCCGTACTCGTCCTGAGGAGCGTGCTATTAGTCTGGTCAAATCTGTGCCGGCTCCACGCACCAGGTCTCCAGTAAGCCTCCACAGCCCACTACGTCTTGTGCCAGCTCCCGCCCTCGCCGTGCGAAGGGTGTCATCATTCCGGTACAATTTGTGCCGGCTATACGCACCAGGTCTCCAGTCCGCCTCCACAGCCCAGTACGTCCTGTGCCAGCTCCTCGCACTGATGTGCATGTCACCACTCCAGTGCCACCTGTACCGGCTTCACGCACTAGGCCTCCAGTGCTCCTTCCCAGTCCGGTATGTCCTGTACCTGCTCCTCGCACTGGAGGCCTAGTGACCTCCTGCGGCGGTCCACGGTCCGGAACCTCCTGCGGCGGTCCACGGTCCGGAACCTCCCGCGGCGGTCCACGGTCCGGAACCTCCAGCACCAGGGCAGGAGCCTTCCTCTGCGCTTATGCCCAGTCCAGGCACTGTGTCCAGTCCCGCTCCAAGACCAGATCCTTCCTCTGCGCCGGTGCCCAGTCCAGGCACGGCGTCCAGTCCCGCTCCATGGCAGGAGCCTTCCTCTGCTCCAATATCCAGTCCAGGCACGGCGTCCAGTCCCGCTCCATGGCAGGAGCCTTCCTCTGCGCCGATGTCCAGCCCAGGCACGGCGTCCAGTCCCACTCCAAGGCCGGAGCCTTCGTCTGCGCCGGTGCCCAGTCCAGGCACGGTGGCCAACTCAGCTCCATGGCCGGAGCCTTCCTCGGCACCGGTGCCCAGTCCGGTGTTCAACCCAGCTCCATGGCCGGGACCCTCCTCTGCGCCGAGGCCCAGTCCGGGTACGACGTTCTACCCGGCTCCATGGACGGCCACGGGGTCTGGGCGGGGGCAAAGTCCCGCACCAGAGCCTCCACCGATGCTGGCGGATCCAAGAGCGGAGTGGGTACTTCGCCCCATACCAGAGCCGCCACCGACGCTAGATGCCCACCCGAACCCTCCCCTATAGAGTCAGGTTTTGCGGCCAGAGTCCGCAACTTTGGGGGGAATCATGTTAATGTGTAGTTCCCTGTGAGCACGCCATAGCTTCACTTGTCGTTTGCTCTTTATTGTTTTTGTGCGTTTCACGAATAAAAAGATGTGGAACCAAAAACACTGCGCCTTGGTCCAAATGTTCTTACGACGATCGTGACATCATGCTAGATTACGGAGACATAATTTAAAGATCGGCAGGTAAGGGTGCTCTCGAGCAGCTAGATGTTCTTTACCACTCAGCCATCAGGTTTGCCACCAATGCTCCTTATAGGACACCACTGCACTCTATACTCCTCTGTAAACTGGTCATCTCTGTATACCCATCGCAAGACCCACTGGTTGATGCGTATTGTTGGGGAATAATCAGAATTGGTGGGTAACATAGATAAGATGCTTTATTTTCATGATATGCTTATGAGTTATTTCTCATAAGAATGTATTTTGTTGTGCTATAGTGGTGGCCATTGGCAGTTATCTGTTCTATGTCAAGACTAAGTTGCATGGGCCGCAGAGAGGGGAGAGGTCAAGGTGTCATCATGTGTAAACATATCTTTTGCTCCACTGTGTCTGTGTGCCAGTCACTCCCTACTTTTCCAATCGGGGAGAGGAGGATGGCAGTGTCTGGAATCATTCTATGCTCCCTGTGAGCTTGTCCAGGATTGGTTGTATTTAGAATTGGTTGTATCTAAATGACAATTTGATATATGCCTGTTGATATGGAGGGTTGGTTTATGGTTCTGGGTTTGAGTAAGGAGACAAAGCTGAACGATTTATTATGTCTATGCTGTCTGACTATGTGTGATCTTTGCTATTAAAGGATCTCAGTTGCAATGTGTAAGGGGCTCTCAGAGAATTCATTGATAGACACTGAATTGATCTGAGAGTCACAGGGTTGTGATAGAGCTCATATAATTAAAGATGGACTTTGATAACTAACTGACTTGTAATATATAATAATAATAATAATAAAGATGGACTTGTGTGTGGTTTGCACTCATGATTTGGTAAATAGAGGAAATTTCCACGACAGTATTTATGAAACCCTCTTAGGCCTCACTCCCCCCTATCTGAGATATCTACTGTAGCCCTCATCCTCCACATCTAACACCCATTCTGCCAGACACATTCTCTTAAAGGTCTCCAAAGTACACACATCCCTTGGTCGCTCGTCTTTTCAGTTCACTGCAGCTAGCGACTGGAATGAGCTGCAACAAACACTCAAAATGGACAGTTTAATCTCAATCTCTTCATTCAAAGACTCAATCATGGACACTCTTACTGACAGTTGTAGCTGCTTTGTATGATGTATTGTTGTCTCTACCTTCTTGACCTTTGTGCTGTTGACTTTGCCCAATAATGTTTCTTCCATGTTTTGTGCTGCTACCATGCTGTGTTGCTACCATGCTGTGTTGTCATGTGCTGCTGCCTTGCTATGTTGTTGTCTTAGGTCTCTCTTCATGTGGTGTTGTCTCTCTTGTTGTGATGTGTGTTTTGTCCTATATTTATATTGTATAGATTTTATTTTTAATCCCAGGCCCGTCCCCACAGTAGGCCTTTTGCCTTTTGCTAGGCTGTCATTGTAAATAAGAATTTGATCTTAACTGGCTTGCCTAGTTAAATAAAGGTTAAATAAAATTAAAAAATAAGTAACCTATAGCCATACTGCCTGTCCTACTATGTGTAACCTATAGCCATACTGCCTGTCATACTATACGTAACCTATGGCCATACTGCCTGTCACACTATACGTAACCTATGGCCATACTGCCTGTCATACTATACATAACCTATAGCCATACTGCCTGTCCTACTATACATAACCTATGGCCATACTGCCTGTCCTACTATACATAACCTATGGCCATACTGCCTGTCCTACTATGTGTAACCTATAGCCATACTGCCTGTCACACTATGCGTAACCTATAGCCATACTGCCTGTCATACTATACATAACCTATGGCCATACTGCCTGTCATACTATACGTTACCTATGGCCATACTGCCTGTCATACTATACATAACCTATGGCCATACTGCCTGTCCTACTATACGTAACCTATGGCCATACTGCCTGTCATAATATACATAACCTATAGCCATACTGCCTGTCCTACTATGTGTAACCTATGGCCGTACTGCCTGTCATACTATACGTAACCTATGGCCATACTGCCTGTCATACTATCCATAACCTATAGCCATACTGCCTGTCATACTATACGTAACCTATAGCCATACTGCCTGTCATACTATACATAACCTATAGCCATACTTCCTGTCCTACTATGTGTAACCTATAGCCATACTGCCTGTCCTACTATACATAACCTATAGCCATACTGCCTGTCCTACTATGTGTAACCTATAGCCATACTGCCTGTCCTACTATACATAACCTATAGCCATACTGCCTGTCCTACTATGTGTAACCTATAGCCATACTGCCTGTCCTACTATGTGTAACCTATAGCCATACTGCCTGTCCTACTATGTGTAACCTATGGCCATACTGCCTGTCATACTATCCATAACCTATAGCCATACTGCCTGTCATACTATACGTAACCTATGGCCATACTGCCTGTCCTACTATGTGTAACCTATGGCCATACTGCCTGTCATACTATCCATAACCTATAGCCATACTGCCTGTCATACTATACGTAACCTATGGCCATACTGCCTGTCCTACTATGTGTAACCTATAGCCATACTGCCTGTCCTACTATACATAACCTATAGCCATACTGCCTGTCATACTATACATAACCTATAGCCATACTGCCTGTCATACTATACATAACCTATGGCCATACTGCCTGTCATACTATCCATAACCTATAGCCATACTGCCTGTCATACTATACATAACCTATAGCCATACTGCCTGTCCTACTATGTGTAACCTATGGCCATA
Source organism: Oncorhynchus gorbuscha (assembly GCF_021184085.1). Lineage (NCBI taxonomy): Eukaryota > Metazoa > Chordata > Actinopteri > Salmoniformes > Salmonidae > Oncorhynchus > Oncorhynchus gorbuscha. The sequence continues at coordinate 8,868 of NW_025749235.1, forward strand.
CTGCCTGTCATACTATACGTAACCTATGGCCATACTGCCTGTCATACTATCCATAACCTATAGCCATACTGCCTGTCCTACTATACATAACCTATGGCCATACTGCCTGTCATACTATACATAACCTATAGCCATACTGCCTGTCCTACTATGTGTAACCTATGGCCATACTGCCTGTCATACTATACGTAACCTATGGCCATACTGCCTGTCATACTATCCATAACCTATAGCCATACTGCCTGTCATACTATACGTAACCTATGGCCATACTGCCTGTCATACTATCCGTAACCTATAGCCATACTGCCTGTCATACTATATGTAACCTATAGCCATACTGCCTGTCATACTATCCATAACCTATAGCCATACTGCCTGTCATACTATCCATAACCTATAGCCATACTGCCTGTCATACTATCCATAACCTATAGCCATACTGCCTGTCATACTATCCGTAACCTATAGCCATACTGCCTGTCATACTATATGTAACCTATGGCCATACTGCCTGTCATACTATACATAACCTATGGCCATACTGCCTGTCATACTATATGTAACCTATAGCCATACTGCCTGTCATACTATATGTAACCTATAGCCATACTGCCTGTCATACTATATGTAACCTATAGCCATACTGCCTGTCATACTATACATAACCTATAGCCATACTGCCTGTCATACTATCCGTAACCTATAGCCATACTGCCTGTCATACTATCCATAACCTATAGCCATACTGCCTGTCATACTATATGTAACCTATAGCCATACTGCCTGTCATACTATATGTAACCTATAGCCATACTGCCTGTCATACTATATGTAACCTATAGCCATACTGCCTGTCATACTATCCATAACCTATAGCCATACTGCCTGTCATACTATACGTAACCTATAGCCATACTGCCTGTCATACTATCCAAAACCTATAGCCATACTGCCTGTCATACTATATGTAACCTATAGCCATACTGCCTGTCATACTATATGTAACCTATAGCCATACTGCCTGTCATACTATATGTAACCTATAGCCATACTGCCTGTCATACTATATGTAACCTATAGCCATACTGCCTGTCATACTATCCAAAACCTATAGCCATACTGCCTGTCCTATATGTAACCATAGCCATACTGCCTGTCATACTATACATAACCTATAGCCATACTGCCTGTCATACTATATGTAACCTATAGCCATACTGCCTGTCATACTATCCATAACCTATAGCCATACTGCCTGTCATACTATCCGTAACCTATGGCCATACTGCCTGTCATACTATCCATAACCTATAGCCATACTGCCTGTCATACTATACGTAACCTATGGCCATACTGCCTGTCATACTATACGTAACCTATGGCCATACTGCCTGTCATACTATACGTAACCTATGGCCATACTGCCTGTCATACTATCCATAACCTATAGCCATACTGCCTGTCATATTATACCTAACCTATGGCCATACTGCCTGTCATACTATACGTAACCTATGGCCATACTGCCTGTCATACTATCCGTAACCTATAGCCATACTGCCTGTCATACTATACGTAACCTATAGCCATACTGCCTGTCATACTATCCATAACCTGTAGCCATACTGCCTGTCATACTATCCATAACCTGTAGCCATACTGCCTGTCATACTATATGTAACCTATAGCCATACTGCCTGTCATACTATATGTAACCTATAGCCATACTGCCTGTCATACTATCATAACCTATAGCCATACTGCCTGTCATACTATACATAACCTATAGCCATACTGCCTGTCATACTATCCTTTCAAAATATCCCAGGTTTCCCCATTTCTATTTTTTTTATTTCACCTTTATTTAACCAGGTAGGCCAGTTGAGAACAAGTTCTCATTTACAACTGAGAGTTAGATGGTGAGGTTTGTAAATGTCTAAGCAAGATGCCTGGACAAGTGAATACATGGTGACTCCTATAAATGGTGTCTGATGGAAGCGGTGTTGGCAGATAAAAACTAATGACAGGACTCTAATAGAGGCCTACCCTTCCAACCGTTACGATGACGTTGAAGGCTGAATGGAAGAGAGACGAGGAGGAGGGAGGGGTGAGTGCTTAGATGGGGAGAGTGGGTGACAATTCTATAAATAACTAAATGTAAATCACGATTTCGAAAAGAGTTTAATACTTAGGCCTCATAAAATGAGAACCAACGTCTCTCTACCTCACTACCCTGTCACAGGAAGCAGCAGATTTTACAACGTTCCTAAAACAGCTGCCAGGAAATGGAACCTATTATGTCACCATCAAGGTATCTATTCAATGTCCGGAAACTATGCAGTTTTTTGTTTTTTTACGTGTTTTTTCTTACATTAGTACCCCAGGTCATCTTAGGTTTCATTACATACAGTCGAGAAGAACTACTGAATATAAGATCAGCGTCAACTCACCATCAGTACGACCAAGAATATGTTTTCCATGACGCAGATCCTGTGTTCTGCCTTACAAACAGGACAACGGAATGGATCGCATGCAGCGATCCAAGAAAACGACTCGAAAAAGAGGGAAACGTAGCGGTCTTCTGGTCAGACTCCGAACAAGGGCACATCGCGCACCACTCCCCAGCATTCTTCTTGCCAATGTCCAGTCTCTTGACAACAAGGTTGACGAAATCCGAGCAAGGGTAGCATTCCAGAGGACATCAGAGACTGCAATGTTCTCTGCTTCACGGAAACATGGCTTACTGGGAAGACGCTATCCGATGCGGTGCAGCCAACAGGTTTCTCCACGCATCGCGCCGACAGAAACAAACATCTTTCTGGTAAGAAGAGTGGCGGGGGCGTATGCCTCATGACTAACGAGACATGGTGTGATGAAGGAAACATACAGGAACTCAAATCCTTCTGTTCACCTGATTTAGAATTCCTCACAATCAAATGTAGACCGCATTATCTTCCAAGAGAATTCTCTTCGATTATAATCACAGCCGTATATATCCCCCCCAAGCAGACACATCGATGGCTCTGAACGAACTTTATTTAACTCTTTGCAAACTGGAAACCATTTATCCGGAGGCTGCATTCATTGTAGCTGCGGATTTTAACAAAGCTAATCTGAAAACAAGACTCCCTAAATTTTATCAGCATATCGATTGCGCAACCAGGGGTGGTAAAACCCTGGATCATTGTTACTCTAACTTCCGCGACGCATATAAGGCCCTGCCCCGCCCCCCTTTCGGAAAAGCTGACCACGACTCCATTTTGTTGATCCCTGCCTACAGGCAGAAACTCAAACAAGAGGCTCTCACGCTGAGGTCTGTCCAACGCTGGTCATACCAAGCTGACTCCACACTCCAAGACTGCTTCCATCACGTGGACTGGGACATGTTTCGTATTGCGTCAGATAAAAATATTGACGAATACGCTGATTCGGTGTGCGAGTTCCTTAGAACGTGTGTCGAAGATGTTGTTCCCATAGCAATGATAAAAACATTCCCTAACCAGAAACCGTGGATTGATGGCAGCATTCGCGTGAAACTGAAAGCGCGAACCACTGCTTTAATCAGGGCAAGGTGTCTGGCAACATGACTGAATACAAACAGTGCAGCTATTCCCTCCGCAAGGCTATTAAACAAGCTAGCGTCAGTACAGAGACAAAGTGGAATCTCAATTCAACGGCTCAGACACAAGAGGCATGTGGCAGGGTCTACAGTCAATCACGGACTACAAGAAGAAACCCAGCCCAGTCACGGACCAGGATGTCTTGCTCCCAGGCAGACTAAATAACTTTTTTGGCCGCTTTGAGGACAATACAGTGCCACTGACACGGCCTGCAATGAAAACATGCGGTCTCTCCTTCACTGCAACCGAGGTGAGTAAGACATTTAAACGTGTTAACCCTCGCAGGGCTGCAGGCCCAGACGGCATCCCCAGCCGCGCCCCTCAGAGCATGCGCAGACCAGCTGGCCAGTGTGTTTACGGACATATTCAATCAATCCCTATACCAGTCTGCTGTTCCCACATGCTTCAAGAGGGCCACCATTGTTCCTGTTCCCAAGAAAGCTAAGGTAACTGAGCTAACGACTACCGCCCCGTAGCACTCACTTCCGTCATCATGAAGTGCTTTGAGAGACTAGTCAAGGACCATATCACCTCCACCCTACCTGACACCCTAGACCCACTCCAATTTGCTTACCGCCCAAATAGGTCCACAGACGATGCAATCTCAACCACACTGCACACTGCCCTAACCCACCTGGACAAGAGGAATACCTATGTGAGAATGTTGTTCATCGACTACAGCTCGGCATTCAACACCATAGTACCCTCCAAGCTCGTCATCAAGCTCGAGACCCTGGGTCTCGACCCCGCCCTGTGCAACTGGGTACTGGACTTCCTGACGGGCCGCCCCCAGGTGGTGAGGGTAGGCAACAACATCTCCTCCCGCTGATCCTCAACACGGGGCCCCACAAGGGTGCGTTCTGAGCCCTCTCATGTACTCCTGTTCACCCACAACTGCGTGGCCACGCACGCCTCCAACTCAATCATCAAGTTTGCGGACGACACAACAGTGGTAAGCTTGATTACCAACAATGATGAGACGGCCTACAGGGGGAGGTGAGGGCCCTCGGAGTGTGGTGTCAGGAAAATAACCTCACACTCAACGTCAACAAAACTAAGGAAATGATTGTGGACTTCAGGAAACAGCAGAGGGAACACCCCCTATCCACATCGATGGAACAGTAGTGGAGAGGGTAGCAAGTTTAAGTTCCTCGGCATACACATCACAGACAAACTGAATTGGTCCACTCACACTGACAGCGTCGTGAAGAAGGTGCAGCAGCGCCTCTTCAACCTCAGGAGGCTGAAGAAATTTGGCTTGTCACCAAAAGTACTCACAAACTTCTACAGATGCACAATCGAGAGCATCCTGGCGGGCTGTATCACCGCCTGGTACGGCAACTGCTCCGCCCTCAACCGTAAGGCTCTCCAGAGGGTAGTGAGGTCTGCACAACGCATCACCGGGGGCAAACTACCTGCCCTCCAGGACACCTATACCACCCGATGTTACAGGAAGGCCATAAAGATCATCAAGGACATCAACCACCCGAACCACTGCCTGTTCACCCCGCTATCATCCAGAAGGCGAGGTCAGTACAGGTGCATCAAAGCTGGGACCGAGAGACTGAAAACAGCTTCCATCTCAAGGCCATCAGACTGTTAAACAGCCACCATTAACATTGAGTGGCTGCTGCCAACACACTGTCATTGACACTGACCCAACTCCAGCCACTTTAATAATGGGAATTGATGGGAAATGATGTAAATATATCACCAGCCACTTTAAACAATGCTTCCTTATATAATGTTACTTACCCTACATTATTCATCTCATATGCATACATATATACAGTGCTCTACATCATCGACTGCATCCTTATGTAATACATGTATCACTAGCCACTTTAACTATGCCACTTTGTTTACTTTGTCTACATACTCATCTCATATGTATATACTGTACTCGATACCATCTACTGTATGCTGCTCTGTACCATCACTCATTCATATATCCTTATGTACATATTATTTATCCCCTTACACTGTGTTATAAGACAGTAGTTTTGGAATTGTTAGTTAGATTACTTGTTGGTTATCACTGCATTGTCGGAACTAGAAGCACAAGCATTTCGCTACACTCGCATTAACATCTGCTAACCATGTGTATGTGACAAATACAATTTGATTTGATTTGATTTGATAGCCTGGTTCCAGATCTGTTTGCGCTGTCTTGCCAACCCCTATGGTCATTGTCACGCCATTGGCACAAACAGATCTGGGCCCAGGCTATCTATTCAGGGGCAGTGGGACCAGGGTCAGTACCCAGTAGACATGATCTACACGAGCTATTAGATCATTTTGTTATCTTGTAATGACTTTTCAGGAAGTAGTTGAGACAGGCAGCCCATGTTTGAGGGTTGTCTTTTGTTTGAGCCTTTAGAAAGAAACACAAAAAACAAATAGATCAAAATAAAGCCCAAACATTTGTCGAATTTATTCATCATCTGCAGGAACAGGAAAAGGGGTGAGGAGACATCAGGATGAGCTGGAACCGAGCCAAGATCATATCTATTGGCCTGTGATTGGCTCGCTAGTATATAACTGGATTGTGTGGAATTGTGTGTGTTGAATGGCTAGTAGAGGAACTTTGGGACAGAATAAACTGGTCTGTGAAGTGAATGTACAATAAAACCCATAAAAATCACTCCAAGATCAGTGCAAACCACTTACCCACTGTGCAAAAACATTGCATCACTGTTTCCATGTCATTTCAACCCCAAAAAACTGATTAGGTTTGCAGAAATTCATCAACGTAAGGGAATGTTCTATTTTTTTCCCACCTAACTTTGAACCTAAATCCGATGACAGGGTGAAATGTGTGGTTGATTTCAAGTTGAATTCACATTCAATTCAAGTTGGTTGACAGCTCAAACAAATGTAAATCCAAACTAGACATTGAACTGATGCCTGTGCCCAGTGGTTATGCATTAAATCAGTCAGGCTATTATGGTGAACATGCCCATTTCTGGGGTAATATGATGAAGCAAGAAGGGTAAACTCAAAGGGTAAAAATGTCACGATGTTCGTAATAATGAATGTCGGACCAAGGCGCAGCGTACGCTGAGTTCCACATAATTTAAAGAAGTGAAACTTTAGCAAAGACTAAACGATGAACAAACAAACCGTGACTACAACACTAACTCAAAACATAAACATTCAAACAATATCCCTTAACCCACAGGTGGAAATATGCAACTTAAGTATGATCCCCAATTAGAGACAACGATTACCAGCTTCCTCTAATGGGGAATCATACACAAACCCCAACATAGAAAATTAAACCTAGAACCCCACAGAAATAATAAACTAGACTGAAACCCCTAGTCACGCCCTGACCTACTCTACTATAGAAAACACAGGCTTTCTATGGTCAGGTCGTGACAACAACAGAAGGGCAAACTTTAATCTGACATGACATTTGACATGATTTAGGGTTTTCGTGTATTTAGTGACTGGCTTTAACATTTATCAGCTCTGAATGGCTTTAACATTTATCAGCTCTGACTGGCTTTAACATTTATCAGCTCCGACTGGCTTTAACATTTATCAGCTCCGACTGGCTTTAACATTTATCAGCTCCGACTGGCTTTAACATTTATCAGCTCTGACTGGCTTTAACATTTATCAGCTCTGACTGGCTTTAACATTATCAGCTCTGACTGGCTTTAACATTTATCAGCTCTGACTGGCTTTAACATTTATCAGCTCTGAATGGCTTTAACATTTATCAGCTCTGAATGGCTTTAACATTTATCAGCTCTGACTGGCTTTAACATTTATCAGCTCCGACTGGCTTTAACATTTATCAGCTCCGACTGGCTTTAACATTTATCAGCTCCGACTGGCTTTAACATTTATCAGCTCCGACTGGACTTTAACATTTATCAGCTCCGACTGGCTTTAACATTTATCAGCTCTGACTGGCTTTAACATTTATCAGCTCTGAATGGCTTTAACATTTATCAGCTCTGACTGGCTTTAACATTTATCAGCTCTGACATTTATCAGCTCTGACTGGCTTTAACATTTATCAGCTCTGACTGGCTTTAACATTTATCAGCTCTGAATGGCTTTAACATTTATCAGCTCTGAATGGCTTTAACATTTATCAGCTCTGACTGGCTTTAACATTTATCAGCTCTGACTGGCTTTAACATTTATCAGCTCTGACTGGCTTTAACATTTATCAGCTCTGAATGGCTTTAACATTTATCAGCTCTGACTGGCTTTAACATTTATCAGCTCTGCTTTAACATTTATCACTGGCTTTAACATTTATCAGCTCTGACTGGCTTTAACATTTATCAGCTCTGACTGGCTTTAACATTTATCAGCTCTGACTGGCTTTAACATTTATCAGCTCTGACTGGCTTTAACATTTATCAGCTCTGACTGGCTTTAACATTTATCAGCTCTGACTGGCTTTAACATTTATCAGCTCTGACTGGCTTTAACATTTATCAGCTCTGACTGGCTTTAACATTTATCAGCTCTGACTGGCTTTAACATTTATCAGCTCTGACTGGCTTTAACATTTATCAGCTCTGACTGGCTTTAACATTTATCAGCTCCGACTGGCTTTAACATTTATCAGCTCTGACTGGCTTTAACATTTATCAGCTCTGACTGGCTTTAACATTTATCAGCTCCGACTGGCTTTAACATTTATCAGCTCCGACTGGCTTTAACATTTATCAGCTCTGACTGGCTTTAACATTTATCAGCTCTGACTGGCTTTAACATTTATCAGCTCTGAATAAAGTCTGTGGTGGACTATTTATACATCTGTGCTCCACTTTTTTCTTGTAGGGTCCAGAACATGTACAGCAGGTAAATACTGTTGTAATCCTGTGTATAAGAACTACATTATCTAAAGCAAAGGCTTTGTGTACATACTCATAGTGAGTGAGGAAGTACATCTTCCCACTAAGCTATTCTTTTTGTTTTTATGTATTGTAAGAAAGTTGTGTTGGGAAATGAGCTACGCTAGATTAATTATTGGCAGTGATTATTTTGGAAAGGATAAATGGTAGGTTATCAAAATGTTTTTCAGGCCCCACCTGCTCAAATATCTCAAAACTGCAGCTTTTTAATCACATTCCTTTTCTCTGCATTAGTTCACAGTATCATTTGACGGTGTAACTTAGCCAGAGTTCACTCATCACTACCATAAGAATCCTTGGCGCCTACGGGCAGTACGTACAACAAACCCACACTAGGAATCCTTTGATCCCATTGTTGGCGCCACAAGTCTTGCCAGGTCAGATTCTAGTCACACTAGGGTCACAGTACAGCAAAACTGCTGCTCCTCCCTGGGCACCAGAAGGAATCCAGTCAAGGCCATGCCAGTTGTCTGTCACCACTTGGTCCACAGGTCACCAGAGCTCAATGCCTGTGTTATTGTTTAGGAGCGAGGACACTGGCGTATTCAGATGGCCGTTCCACCCGTCACCCAAATGTCCCTCACCCCAAGACCCAAATTAGACAGAGCTATACTTGTGTGAACAGACCCTGTATACATTTATTGGGACTTAAGAGTTATAAGATGGGAGGTAAGGACCCATTTGCATTAGTTAGTATATACACTGAATGTACAAAACAAAACACCTGCTCTTTTTATGACATAGACTGACCAGGTGAAAGCTAAGCTCCCTTATTGATGCCACCTGTTAAATCCACTTCAATCAGTGTGGATGAAGGAGGAGACAGGTTCATGAATGATTTTAAACCTTGAGACAATTGACATGGATTGTGTATGTCTGTCATTCAGAAGGTGAATGGGCAAGACAAAAGATTTAAGTACCTTTGAATGGGGTATGGTAGTAGGTGCCAGGTGCACCAGTTTGAGTGTGTCAAGAACTGCAACGGTGCTGAGTTTCACACTGATTAGTTTCCTGTGTGTATCAAGAAAGGTCCACCACCCAAAGGACATCCAGCCAACTTCACCCAACTTCAGGAAGCATTGGGTCAAGATTGACCAGCATCCCTGTCGACGCTTTCAACATATTGGAGTCCATGCCCTGACGAATTCAGGCTGTTCTGAGAGCAAAACGGGTGCAAATCAAGATTAGGAAGGTGTAAAATAATGATTTAGTATGTTTAAAAAAAACAACAATACAAACAAAACATACAAACAACATTACAAAACATCCATTACATCACACCTGCCCAGACACACATGCTCACACCGCCATCTCCAGCGCCGCATCACTATCTGCCACACAGCCTCAAACTGCACCACTTCGTTTCTCTGTCACCCACGCACTTTCAACATTTAAATAAAGCATTTGACCTTTCCATAATGTGTTAACAATGGAGGATTGATCGATTTCAGTTAAAATATATGTTTTCAAGATGATTGACCAAAATAAGTATAGTCCAACCTATTGAGTATCTCATTGCACCCTCATATGCAGACAGACAGAACACTGACTTTCGAGCATTCCCCAGAAGGCATGTATTATTGAGTCATTGTTAAAATGACTGCCATTGAGCTGTAGAATTTGTGAATGTTGTCTCTTGTATAATACATTCTATACATTAGTTTAGTTTACACTGGATTAAGCATACATTTTGGTTACCTATAATTGTGTTTATGTTCCAATATTTCCTCACTCTTGTGCCAATATCAGTTCTTTTAAGTCTTGGTTCCAATAGTTTTTTTTTTAAGAGATTGGATAGTTGGATAGGCTCTTTGCAAGTTTTGTATATCATATAAATATAGTTCTGACACATAGGATTCCCTCAACATTACTCTGGCGTCCAAAAGATTCTGTAAAATATACGTTTTAAGTTGCATGTTTTGAAAATATCTACATTGGTCAATCCAGAATTGCCTTTGATGTGGTCATGGAAATAAATGTATTTCCTAGTCATTTTGTTGATCTCTGCTCTTTAGGGTTCCATGACAACATGACCTCTCAGACTACTCTCTCTGAGACAGGAAGATATGTTTGCTTTAGGACATTTATACTGTATATAAATAACCCTTCTTACAGGTTTAGGATCTTCATTTGACCAGTTGGTAGAGCATGGTGTTTGCCATGCCAGTGGGGTGTTCGATTCGCACGGGGACCAGTACTGGATAAGAGTTTTAAAAAACGTATCCACTCACTACTGTAAATTGCTCTGGATAAGAGGTAAAATAATCCTGCAGCAACAGGATTTGGTCCCGTGCTCCTGCTTTTTCTATTCTCTCTTTTGCTAGTCCTCCCGGTTTTGACCCTTGCATGCCCTGACTCTGAACCCGCCTGCCTGACCATACTGCCTGCCCTGACTCTGAACCCGCCTGCCTGACCATACTGCCTGCCCTGACCTCGAGCCTGCCTGCCACTCTGTACCTCCTGGACTCTGACCTTATTGTGATCTTTTTGCCTGTCCACGACCATTCTCTTGCCTGCCCCTTGGAAACTAATAAGTATCAGAAACTCGAACCATCCGTCTCCTGTGTCTGCATCTGGGTCTCACCCTGTGCCCTTATAGGTTGGTCAAAATGAGGCTACATGAAAAGTGGAATACTGTTAATATAACCGTGTGTTAATGTGGGTTTTCAATGAATTAATGTAAATTACAAAGCTTATCTGCATTTTCCTGTGATCAAATTAAGTGCCTACAGTGGTGAGTCTGCCACTAAGGTGTTGACACCATAACCAAAAAGAACACTGTCTCTATAACATTGTCAGGAAACGCCACATTGCACTCGGCTTCTTTGCTCTCAGCCCTCCTTCTCTTCTAAGACAAATCATAACTGTACTAGCAAGACTAGCAGAAGTACAGTTGATATACTGTTGAAGAAGTGTTACAGTATGTAACGGATCTCGTCTTCTTCTGAAGAGGAGTAGCGAGAAGGATTGGAGGACCAAAACGCAGCGTGGTAAGTGTCCATAACGTTTAATAAAAACAGAACACTGGAACAAACCAATAACGTGCATCAATGAAACAGTCCCGTGTGGCGACAAACACTGACACGGAAGACAAACACCCACGAAACACAGGTGGAAAAAAGGCCACCTAAGTATGATTCTCAGAGACAACGACACCTGCCTCTGATTGAGAACCATACTAGGCCGAACACAGAAACCAACATAGAAAAACAAACAGACTGTCCACCCCAACTCACGCCCTGACCATACTAAACAAAGACAAAACAAAGGAACTAAGGTCAGAACGTGACACAGTATGACAACGAATGTCTGTTGAACTACCCATCCCGGGTCTGGGATCGTTGTCATCATCTGACACTAATTAGCATAACGCAACGGACATAAATATTACTAGAAAATATTCCTATTCATGAAATCACAAGTGAAAGATATTGAATCACAGCTTAGCCTTTTGTTAATCACCCTGTCATCTCAGATTTAGAAAATATGCTTTACAGCCAAAGCAAGAAAAGCGTTTGTGTAAGTTTATTGATAGGCTAGCATAGCATTATGTCCAGCTAGCAGTAGGCAACTTGGTCACGAAAATCACAGAGCCATCAGGTGACCACTTACGCAATATAGTCGCTTACGCTCATTCTTCAACATAAATGCGTGAAACTGTCAAAATGCTGTAGACACCTTGGGGAATATGTAGAAAAAGGAATCTGGTTGATAGCCCATTCACTGCTCAATAGGGACGCATCGAACGCAGGGCTTTCAAATATGAGTCACTTCCGGATTGATTTCTCAGGCTTTAGCCTGCAATATCAGTTCTGTTATACTCACAGACAATAGTTTTACAGTTTTGGAAACTTTGAGTTTTCTATCCTAAGCTGTCAATTATATGCATATTCTAGCATCTTGTCCTGACAAAATAGCCCGTATATTTTCCAAAATAGCACATTATTTTTCCAAAAATGAAAATACTGCCCCCTAGTTACAAGAAGTTAAGAAATAGTGGCATTAATAGTTAAAATCCTAAAAGAAATTTATTATGACACAACAGCAACGATGATATTGTTCCTTTGAGAAAATTTTTTGACTGCATTCTGTGTTTTTACCAAATAAACCACACTTTCATACTTGTGCTAATCCTGTGGTTTGTGTAGATGACAATTCTGTTTTCTGTCCTATACTTTTAGAAAACAGAACTTTTAAATAAATGTTTTACTTTAAATCATAACATTTGACTTACCCACAGCTTCCCAGAAAAAACATAACTTGATTTTAATGTCCATTGTTAATGGATTCCACTGGGAGCTTTGTACATTACACTACATTGTTACATTGTTATCAGTATGAACAGACGCCATCTGCTCAAAGACAAAAAGGAGAGACCCATACATTTGTCATCACCACCATTAATAGACAACCACAGCCTATGAGTGTGTCCAAGCAGTGTTCTGTATCACAATGAACAGTCTCACTACCCAGACTCCTTAATGTCTGATTCAATTTAGACCATACAGTCTGATAGAGTGGAGGAAGTGGAAAACAAGGTTGTAGATAGAAAGAGAGGGGTGGAAACTATTTGCACATCATCTCCACAGTATATATCCGTAATATGACATTTTGAAACGTCTCTATTCCTTTAGAGAGAGAGAACGAGGAGACCACCTAAAAAGGAAGCAATTCCTAAAACTTCCATAAAAAAGCCATCACCTACAGAGACATGAACCTGGAGAAGAGTCCCTAAGCAAGCTGGTCCTGGGGCTCTGTTCACAAACAAACCCCACAGAACCCCAGGACAGCAACACAATTAGACCCAATCAATTGATGAGAGAACAAAAAGATAATTATTTCAATGTGTCAAGTAATTAACAAAACAGAGCAAACTAGAATGCTATTTGGCCCTAAACAGAGTACACACTTATTTCACTTGCTTTGGCAATTTAAAGAAATGTTTTCCTTGCCAATAAAGCCCCTTAAATTGGAGAGGCAAGTTTAGGTCGTGTTGTCATGGAACCCTAAAGAGCAGAAATCAAAAATAAAAACAGCAGCAGTTGCTAAACCCCCTTCTCGTCCTCCAACCTCATTTCCTCCCTTGTTTCAGGGGCGTGACTCAACACCAGCGGCTCAGCTGAATCTCTGCCCGAAACCTCTTAGTATGTCAGTGAGCCAGACACAGCCCAGACCACCACAGTCAAACACACCGAGTGGAACAGAAGGAGAGCGAGTCAGAGACAGAAAGTTCTAGGCAAGTGATGAGAGCACAGTGACTACTTGTCATTTTCTCTCTCATCTGTCAGCAGAACTCAATCTACTAGACAGAAGCTTGACTGAGTTGATGGATACGGGTGCCATTTTTCTTCAGTAAACAACCCTGAGAAGTTTGGAGAAACTCCTGAGAAGAAGAGAAGACGGATCTTTATCACACTTTTGAACAGTCAGATAGGGGCAGAGTTTCAGCCCTGGTCTAATCTTGCGCGTTGTGATTCTCATAGAGATAGTGAAATTCTTCTTCACCATGACAGGCAGACTGCATCTCCTGATTCTGGGTGAGTCATTTTTGTAAACTGTTTACACAGAAGTCATGTTGCCATGGAGAAGGTTGTGTGTTTGGGAGAGAAAGCACAAACCAGACAGTGTTTGTTTGGTCGGGGATGGTTAGATGAAGAGTAAAGTAAAAGACGGATTGTTGAACTTGAAGAGGCAAATCATAACTTGAATTTTCACTTAGTCTCCCATTGATATCAAAGCATAACTAAGTGATCATTTGACTTAAATTTGCCTGAAATGCTAATGTGCAAAGTCATTGGCAGGTCATGATCAGGGTCCCACAGGAAGTCACTACAGGGTTGAACACCTCTCAGTTTAGCCTGCTCCAAGATCTGTTCTTACTGTCAAATCAAATCACATTTTATTTGTCACAGACACATGATCAGCAGATGTTAATGCAGGTGTAGTGAAATGCTTGTGCTTCTAGTTCCGACAATGCAGTGATTACCAACGAGTAACTATAACAATTTCACAACTTCTACCTTATACAAGTGTAAAGGAATGAATATGTAAAAAAATATATATATATGAATAAGTGATGGTATATAACGGCATAGGCAAGATGCAGTAGATGGTATAGAGTATAGTATATACATATGAGATGAGTAATGTAGGGTATGTAAACAAGATGCAGTAGATGGTATAGAGTATAGTATATACATATGAGATGAGTAATGTAGGGTATGTAAACAAGATGCAGTAGATGGTATAGAGTACAGTATATACATATGAGATGAGTAATGTAGGGTATGTAAACAAGATGCAGTAGATGGTATAGAGTATAGTATATACATATGAGATGAGTAATGTAGGGTATGGAAACAAGATGCAGTAGATGGTATAGAGTACAGTATATACATATGAGATGAGTAATGTAGGGTATGGAAACAAGATGCAGTAGATGGTATAGAGTACAGTATATACATATGAGATGAGTAATGTAGGGTATGTAAACAGGATGCAGTAGATGGTATAGAGGACAGTATATACATATGAGATGAGTAATGTAGGGTGTCTTGACAACCCCTATGGTCATGGTCACATGCCAAACACAAACAGATCTGGGACCAGGCTACTCTCACAATGCATTAGACATCATTTCTGACATAAGCTGAAACTACATTTAGGAACAAATGGAAAATGTTAAGTAAAGCGGAATGGTTGAGTTATCAGTGGTGGAAAAAGTACCCAATACTTAAGGAAAATTAAAGGTACCTTTTATAGAATATTACTCAAGTAAAAGTGAAAGTCACCCAGTTAAATACTACTTGAGTAAAAGTCTAAAGGTTTTTGGTTTTAAATGTACCTAAGTATCAAAAGTAAAATATATCCTTTCAGATTCCTTATACTATGCAAACCAGACGGCACAATTCGAGTTTTTAAAATGTATGGTTAGCCAGGGCACACTCCAACACTCAGACATCATGTACAAACAAAGCATTTGTCCTTAGTGAGTCCGCCAGGCAGTAGGGATGACCAGGGATGTTCTCTTAAGGGTGTAAATTGGACCATTTTCCTGTCCTGCTAAGCATTCAAAATGCAATGAGTACTTTAGGGTGAAGGAAAATGCATGGAGTAAAAAGTACATTTTCTTTAAGAATCTAGTGAAGTAAAAGTTGTCAACATAAAGAGTGAAGTACAGATACAGCAAAAATTGACTTAAGTAGTACTTTAAAGTATTTTTACTGAACTACTTTACACCACTGTGAGCTATTTTAATCCTTTGTATTGAAAGGAGTCAGATGACAGCAGAAATGTATCTCGTTCTTCTCAGTAATTGCAGGTTTAATGATAGTGGTTGAATCAGAACATTTGAGAACATCTAAGACATAAGGTAGGGGGGAGAGCACAGCAAGTTCCTTTGAGATATTTGAGGCGACAACATGCCATTGTGTGCCAAGGTTGGAATCCATTTCAAATCCTGTTAATAGCATGTTGAAATTGTTGAGTTGTTCAGTTAATTGCAACTATTTTACATGTGGCTAATAGTTCTGTCTTGCTTCCCTTTTACGGCATTAGCGTTTATAACTTATTTCCAGTAAGTGGAAAATCAGCAAGTACTTTTACTGGTTCATTGAGTAAGACAGAGCAATAGGACACAGCTCTTAAAATGGAAACAATGACACTCATCAGAACCTAAAGGACAGACCGCTGTCATAACACTGAATGACTTTTGGGAATCTGAGGACTAAAAAGCCTGAAGGAGCACATTCAGAGGAATTAGCGAGAGAGAGAGAGAGAGAGAGAGAGAGAGAGAGAGACACTCTCCCTATTCTTCATCCTAGACTCTGGGTCCGTCTCTAAATAGACCCTCTGTTCCTCGGCCTTTACAGTGGTATCTATACTCTGTGATCTCCCTGAAGCACCCCACAGTCTGATAACACTCACACCCCTCACCCATATAGTCTTTGAAACTCACACACACACACACACACACACACACACACACACACACACACACACACACACACACACACACACACACACACACACACACACACACACACACACACACACACACACACACACATACACTTTCTGAGATAAAAAAATCCTTGTTGCCATGACATCACAGCGAGGTGGTAACATTCAGTGTGATTTCGCTGCCGTGAAGAAGACAGGAAGTCTTTGATGACACATTGCAAGGGGTGGCTAATTGAGGTGAGGTAACGATCCCTCTTTACGTGCATTTGGTTAGTTAGTGTCTCAAGGGCTGAAACATTTTATGTCACATTCTTTAGAATTTATAAGTATCAAATCAAATAAAATGTTATTGGTCACACACATATTTAGCAGATGTTATTTGGGGTGTAGCGAAATGCTTGCAGTAACAATACACAACAATTCACACAAATCTAAAAGTAAAATACTGGAATTAAGAAATATAGAAATATTAGGACAAGCAATCTTGAGTATGGAGTATATAAAACAGTATGTAAAGTGACCAGTGTTCAATTATTAAAGTGACCAGTGTTCCATGACTATGTACATAGGGCAGCAGCCTCTAAGGTGCATGGTAGAGTAACCAGGTGCTAGCTGTCTAGTGACAGTGATTAAAGTTCAGGGCAGGATATTGGGCGGTGGCCAGCTAGTGGTGACTATTTAACAGTCTGATGGCCTTGAGATAGAAGCTGTTTTTCAGTCTCTTGGTTCCAGCTTTGATGCTGCACCTGTACTGACCTCTGCCTGTTCACCCCCAACCATCCAGAAGGGGTGGCTGAGGTCCATGATGATCTTCCTGGCCTTCCTGTGACACCGGGTGCTGTAGATGTCCTGGAAGGCAGGCAGTGTGCCCCGGGTAATACATTGGGCAGACCAGACTACCCTCTGGAGAGCCCCGCCTTGTCGACGGTACAGTTGCCGTAACAGGCGGTGATACGAGAGGATGCCTCTCAATGGTGCATCTGTAAAAGTTTGTGAGGGTCTTATTGGCCGTTTCTGAATTTCTTCAACTTCCTGAGGTTGAAGAGGCACTGTTGCTTTGTCACACACTGTCTGTGGGTGGACCATTTCAGATTGTCAGTGA
>NW_025749236.1:0-26435 GCF_021184085.1 Oncorhynchus gorbuscha
TCTGTGGGGTTAGAGGCTGACTCCCTGTCTGTCTGTGGGGTTAGAGGCTGGCTCCTGTCTGTCTGTGGGGTTAGAGGCTGGCTACCTGTCTGTCTGTGGGGTTGAGAGGCTGGCTACCTGTCTGTCTGTGGGGTTAGAGGCTGACTCCTGTCTGTAGGGGTGGGGTTAGAGGCTGACTCCCTGTCTGTCTGTAGAGTTGGGGTTAGAGGCTGGCTCCCTGTCTGTAGAGTTGGGGTTAGAGGCTGACTCCCTGCCTGTAGGGGTGGGGTTAGAGTCTGACTCCCTGCCTGTAGGGGTGGGGTTAGAGCCTGACTCCCTGTCTGTCTGTGGGGTTAGAGCCTGACTCCCTGTCTGTCTGTGGGGTTAGAGGCTGACTCCCTGTCTGTCTGTGGGGTTAGAGGCTGACTCCCTGTCTGTCTGTGGGGTTAGAGGCTGACTCCTGTCTGTCTGTGGGGTTAGAGGCTGACTCCCTGTCTGTCTGTGGGGTTAGAGGCTGACTCCCTGTCTGTCTGTGGGGTTAGAGGCTGACTCCCTGTCTGTCTGTGGGGTTAGAGGCTGACTCCCTGTCTGTCTGTGGGGTTAGAGGCTGACTCCCTGTCTGTCTGTGGGGTTAGAGGCTGACTCCCTGTCTGTCTGTGGGGTTAGAGGCTGACTCCTGTCTGTCTGTGGGGTTAGAGGCTGACTCCCTGTCTGTCTGTGGGGTTAGAGGCTGACTCCCTGTCTGTCTGGGTGGGGTTAGAGGCTGACTCCCTGTCTGTAGAGTGGGGTTAGAGGCTGACTCCTGTCTGTAGGGAGATGGGGTTAGAGGCTGACTCCCTGTCTGTAGGGATGGGGTTAGAGGCTGACTCCCTGTCTGTAGGGATGGGGTTAGAGGCTGACTCCCTGTCTGTAGGGATGGGGTTAGAGGCTGACTCCCTGTCTGTAGGGATGGGGTTAGAGGCTGACTCCCTGTCTGTAGGGATGGGGTTAGAGGCTGACTCCCTGTCTGTAGGGATGGGGTTAGAGGCTGACTCTCCCTGCCTGTAGGGAATGGGGTTAGAGGCTGACTCCTGTCTGTAGGGTGGGGTTAGAGCCTGACTCCCTGTCTGTCTGTGGGGTTAGAGCCTGACTCCTGTCTGTCTGTGGGGTTAGAGGCTGACTCCCTGTCTGTAGGGATGGGGTTAGAGGCTGACTCCCTGTCTGTAGGGATGGGGTTAGAGGCTGACTCCCTGTCTGTCTGTGGGGTTAGGAGGCTGACTCCTGTCTGTAGGATGGGGTTAGGAGGCTGACTCCCTGTCTGTCTGTGGGGTTAGAGGCTGACTCCTGTCTGTAGGGTGGGGTTAGAGGCTGACTCCTGTCTTTCTATGGGGTTAGAGGCTGACTCCCTGTCTGTCTGTGGGGTTAGAGGCTGACTCCCTGTCTGTCTGTGGGGTTAGAGGCTGACTCCTGTCTGTAGGGATGGGGTTAGAGGCTGACTCCTGTCTGTCTGTGGGGTTAGAGGCTGACTCCTGTCTGTTAGGCTGATGGGGTTAGAGGCTGACTCCCTGTCTGTAGGGATGGGGTTAGAGGCTGACTCCTGTCTGTAGGGATGGGGTTAGAGGCTGACTCCTGTCTTTCTATGGGGTTAGAGGCTGACTCCCTGTCTGTAGGGATGGGGTTAGGCTGACTCCCTGTCTCTGTAGGGATGGGGGCTGACTCCCTGTCTTCTATGGGGTTAGAGGCTGACTCCTGTCTTTCTATGGGGTTAGAGGCTGACTCCTGTCTTTCTATGGGTTAGAGGCTGACTCCCTGTCTTAGGGATGGGGTTAGAGGCTGACTCCCTGTCTGTAGGGATGGGGTTAGAGGCTGACTCCTGTCTTTCTATGGGGGTTAGAGGCTGACTCCCTGTCTATGGGGTTAGAGGGGTCTGCAGGATGGGGTTAGAGGCTGACTCCCTGTCTGTAGGGATGGGGTTAGAGGCTGACTCCCTGTCTGTAGGGATGGGGTTAGAGGCTGACTCCTGTCTGTAGGGATGGGGTTAGAGGCTGACTCCTGTCTGTAGGGATGGGGTTAGAGGCTGTCTGTGGGGTTAGAGGCTGACTCTGTCTGTATGGGGTTAGAGGCTGACTCCTGTCTGTCTGTGGGGTTAGAGGCTGACTCCCTGTCTGTAGGGATGGGGTTAGAGGCTGACTCCCTGTCTGTAGGGATGGGGTTAGAGGCTGACTCCCTGTCTGTAGGGATGGGGTTAGAGGCTGACTCCTGTCTGTAGGGATGGGGTTAGAGGCTGACTCCCTGTCTGTAGGGATGGGGTTAGAGGCTGACTCCTGTCTTTCTATGGGTTAGAGGCTGACTCCTGTCTGTCTGTGGGGTTAGAGGCTGACTCCTGTCTGTCTGATGGGCTAGGAGGCTGACTCTGTCTGTCTATGGGGTTAGAGGCTGACTCCCTGTCTTAGGGATGGGGTTAGAGGCTGACTCCCTGTCTGTAGGGATGGGGTTAGAGGCTGACTCCTGTCTGTTGTGGGGTTAGAGGCTGACTCTGTCTGTCTGTGGGGTTAGAGGCTGGCTCCTGTCTGTCTGTGGGGTTAGAGGCTGACTCCCTGTCTTTCTATGGGGTTAGAGGCTGACTCCTGTCTGTCTATGGGGTTAGAGGCTGACTCCTGTCTGTCTATGGGGTTAGAGGCTGACTCCCTGTCTGTCTCTCGTTAGGCATGGCTTTCTATTCAGTCTCTGACGTGGCAGACCGTTCCTTCCACCCCGGTCGCCCGCTCCGGCCCCTGGAGGAGGGCTACTGGCTGGGCCGCTGTGTCCTGACCCCCAGGAGGCCAGGCCTCCTGCACTCCCTCCTGGAGGAGCTTCAGCCCCTGCCATGGCTGCCTTCGACCTGGGCCTGCTGTCACTGCCAGGGAAGACTTCAGACAGCTGCTGGACACGGCAGAGAGACGGCTACACAGTAGTCTGGAGGGAAGAGGTAGGTGGAGGGGGTGGGGGTACGGTGGTGTTGGGTGGGGTACAGGATAAAGTTAGGGGTACAGGATATGATAGAATGAGGATGGGGTGGGGTAGGATGGGGTGGGGTAGGATGGGGTGGGGTAGGATGGGGTGGGGTAGGATGGGGTGGGTTAGGATGGGGTGGGGTAGGATGGAGTGGGTTAGGATGGAGTGGGTTAGGATGGAGTGGGTTAGGATGGAGTGGGTTAGGATGGAGTGGGTTAGGATGGAGTGGGTTAGGATGGAGTGGGGTAGGATGGAGTGGGTTAGGATGGAGTGGGGTAGGATGGAGTGGGGTAGGATGGAGTGGGGTAGGATGGAGTGGGGTAGGATGGAGTGGGGTAGGATGGAGTGGGGTAGGATGGAATGAGGATGGGTTGAGGTGGGATGGGTTGAGGTGGGATGGGTTGAGGTGGGATGGGTTGAGGTGGGATGGGTTGAGGTGGGATGGGTTGGGGTGGGATGGGTTGGGATAGAGTGGGGGTGGGATGGGTTGGGGTAGGATGGGTTGGGGTAGCATAGAATGAGGATGGGTTGGGGTAGGATGGGTTGGGGTAGGATGGGTTGGGGTAGGATGGGTTGGGGTGGGATGGGTTGGGGTGGGATGGGTTGGGATAGAGTGGGGGTGGGATGGGTTGGGGTAGGATGGGTTGGGGTAGCATAGAATGAGGATGGGTTGGGGTAGGATGGGTTGGGGTAGGATGGGTTGGGGTAGGATGGGTTGGGGTAGGATGGGTTGGGGTATAGGATAGGATACAGTGGGGTAGGATGGGTTGGGGTAGGATGGGTTGGGGTAGATGGGTTGGGGTAGCATAGAATGAGGATGGGTTGGGGTAGGATGGAGTGGGGTATAGGATAGGATACAGTGGGGTAGGATGGGTTGGGGGAGGATGGGTTGGGGTATAGGATAGGATACAGTGGGGTAGGATGGGTTGGGGTAGGATGGAGTGGGGTATAGGATACAGTGGGGTAGGATGGGTTGGGGTAGATTGGGGTAGAATGAGGTCGGATGGGGTAGTGTAGGATGGGTTGGGGTAGGATAGAGTGGGGTACAGGATATGATACAGTCTCCCTAGTCCCCTCCGTCTCCCTAGTCCCCTCCATTCCCCTCCGTCTCCCTAGTCCCCTCCGTTCCCCTCCGTCTCCCTAGTCTCCTCCGTCTCCCTAGTCCCCTCCGTCCCCCTCCGTCTCCCTAGTCCCCTCCGTTCCCCTCCATCTCCCTCGTCCTCTCTGTCCCCTCCGTTCCCCTCCATCTCCCTAGTCCCCTCTGTTACCCTCCGTTCCCCTTCATCTCACTAGTCCCCTTCATCTCCCTAGTCCCCTCTGTCCCCTCCGTTCCCCTCCATCTCCCTAGTCCCCTCTGTCCCCTCCGTTCCCCTCCATCTCCCTAGTCCCCTCTGTTACCCTCCGTTCCCCTTCATCTCCCTAGTCCCCTTCATCTCCCTAGTCCCCTCTGTCCCCTCCGTTCCCCTCCCATCTCCCTAGTCCCCTCCTTCTCCCTAGTCCCCTCCTTCTCCCTAGTCCCCTCCTTTTTTTCCCTTTTTTTTCTCCCTAGTCCCCTCCTTCTCCCTAGTCCCCTCCTTCTCCATAGTCCCCTCCTTCTCCCTAGTCCCCTCCGTCTCCCTAGTCCCCTCCGTTCCCCTCCGTTCCCCTAGTCCCCTCTGTTCCCCTCCGTTCCCCTCCATCTCTCTAGTCCCCTCTGTTCCCCTCCGTTCCCCTTCATCTCCCTAGTCCCCTCTGTTCCCCTCCGTTCCCCTTCATCTCCCTAGTCCCCTCCGTTCCCCTCCGTCTCCCTAGTCCCCTCCGTCTCCCTAGTCCCCTCTGTCCCCTCCGTTCCCCTTCATCTCCCTAGTCCCCTCTGTCCCCTCCGTTCCCCTCCATCTCCCTAGTCCCCTTCATCTCCCTAGTCCCCTCTGTACCCTCCGTTCCCCTCCCATCTCCCTAGTCCCCTCCTTCTCCCTAGTCCCCTCCTTCTCCCTAGTCCCCTCCTTCTCCCTAGTCCCCTCCTTCTCCCTAGTCCCCTCCGTTCCCCTCCGTTCCCCTCCATCTCTCTAGTCCCCTCTGTTCCCCTCCGTTCCCCTTCATCTCCCTAGTCTCCTCCATCTCCCTAGTCCCCTCTGTTCCCCTCCGTTCCCCTTCATCTCCCTAGTCCCCTCTGTCCCCTCCGTTCCCCTCCGTCTCCCTAGTCCCCTCCGTCTCCCTAGTCCCCTCCGTCTCCCTAGTCCCCTCTGTCCCCTCCGTTCCCCTTCATCTCCCTAGTCCCCTCTGTCCCCTCCATCTCCCTAGTTCCCTCTGTTCCCCTCCGTTCCCCTCCATCTCCCTAGTCCCCTCTGTCCCCTCCGTTCCCCTCCGTTCCCCTCCATCTCCCTAGTCCCCTCTGTCCCCTCCGTCTCCCTAGTCCCCTCCATCTCCCTAGTCCCCTCTGTCCCCTCCGTTCCCCTTCATCTCCCTAGTCCCCTCCGTTCCCCTCTTCCCCTAGTCCCCTCCGTTCCCCTTCATTTCCTCGTTCCCCTCGTCCCCTCCGTCCCCTCTGTCCCCTCCGTCCCCTCTGTCCCCTCCGTCCCCTCTGTCCCCTCCGTTCCCCTCGTCCCCTCCGTCCCCCGAGTCCCCTCCGTCTCCCTAGTCCCCTCCATCCCCCTCCGTCTCCCTAGTCCCCTCCGTCCCCCTCCGTTCCCCTTCATCTCCCTAGTCCCCTCCGTCCCCCTAGTCCCCTCCGTCCCCCTTTCCTCATGGGACATAGCGGATCCCTTTCTAACCCTGCTATCTCTCCATTCCTCAGGACTGAGGGTGGAACCCAAGGTTAAACACTCTGAGGGTATCCGAGGGTTTCCTGCGATGCTCCAACAGATGGGGAAGATCCTCAACCACACAGCCAGTCATAGTGGCAACAAGGGCCCCGCCAAGACAGGTGAGCCCTACTGCATGAAACAAGTTTATACGTGTATTTGCCTTATATAATGAAAATACATTGTAAATCTTAGGTACCCGATCTCTCACAATGTAAAAAACAACAACATAGGTGACCATGATCTGAATATGCATATAGCCTGGGTACCAGTCTGTTAGTGCTGTCATTCCCCTCTGTATCAACTACTACATGGCATGGCACAGAGTAGAAGGTGTGGGATGTGGGATGTTAGCCCTCTCCATGACACAGAGTACAAGATGTGGGATGTTAGCCCTCTCCATGACACAGAGTACAAGGTGTGGGATGTTAGCCCTCTCCATGACACAGAGTACAAGGTGTGGGATGTTAGCCCTCTCCATGACACAGAGTACAAGATGTGGGATGTTAGCCCTCTCCATGACACAGAGTACAAGGTGTGGGATGTTAGCCCTCTCCATGACACAGAGTACAAGGTGTGGGATGTTAGCCCTCTACATGACACAGAGTACAAGGTGTGTGATGTTAGCCCTCTACATGACACAGAGTACAAGGTGTGGGATGTTAGCCCTCTACATGACACAGAGTACAAGGTGTGGGATGTTAGCCCTCTACATGACACAGAGTACAAGGTGTGGGATGTGGGATGTTAGCCCTCTACATGACACAGAGTACAAGGTGTGGGATGTTAGCCCTCTACATGACACAGAGTACAAGGTGTGGGATGTGGGATGTTAGCCCTCTACATGGCACAGAGTACAAGGTGTGGGATGTTAGCCCTCTACATGACACAGAGTACAAGGTGTGTGATGTTAGCCCTCTACATGACACAGAGTACAAGGTGTGGGATGTTAGCCCTCTCCATGACACAGAGTACAAGGTGTGGGATGTTAGCCCTCTACATGACACAGAGTACAAGGTGTGGGATGTTAGCCCTCTACATGACACAGAGTACAAGGTGTGGGATGTTAGCCCTCTACATGACACAGAGTACAAGGTGTGGGATGTGGGATGTTAGCCCTCTACATGGCACAGAGTACAAGGTGTGGGATGTTAGCCCTCTACATGACACAGAGTACAAGGTGTGTGATGTTAGCCCTCTACATGACACAGAGTACAAGGTGTGGGATGTTAGCCCTCTACATGACACAGAGTACAAGGTGTGGGATGTTAGCCCTCTACATGACACAGAGTACAAGGTGTGTGATGTTAGCCCTCTACATGACACAGAGTACAAGGTGTGGGATGTTAGCCCTCTACATGACACAGAGTACAAGGTGTGTGATGTTAGCCCTCTACATGACACAGAGTACAAGGTGTGGGCTGTTAGCCCTCTACATGACACAGAGTACAAGGTGTGGGATGTTAGCCCTCTCCATGACACAGAGTACAAGGTGTGGGATGTTAGCCCTCTCCATGACACAGAGTACAAGGTGTGGGATGTTAGCCCTCTCCATGACACAGAGTACAAGGTGTGGGATGTTAGCCCTCTCCATGACACAGAGTACAAGGTGTGGGATGTTAGCCCTCTCCATGACACAGAGTACAAGGTGTGGGATGTTAGCCCTCTACATGACACAGAGTACAAGGTGTGGGATGTTAGCCCTCTACATGACACAGAGTACAAGGTGTGGGATGTTAGCCCTCTACATGACACAGAGTACAAGGTGTGGGATGTTAGCCCTCTACATGACACAGAGTACAAGGTGTGGGATGTTAGCCCTCTCCATGACACAGAGTACAAGGTGTGGGATGTTAGCCCTCTACATGACACAGAGTACAAGGTGTGGGATGTTAGCCCTCTACATGACACAGAGTACAAGGTGTGGGATGTTAGCCCTCTCCATGACACATTTGAACATTAATAAATGCCTACATTAGAACGTCGTGGCTGTTCAGTGACATGCAATACATGACGTTTTGAGTGACAGACGAAAGAAGTTGCCCCTCCCCCTTCCCTCCTGCTAATTGGGCAACTTTTGCTGTTTCAATGTAGCCCTATACATATAGGCCAATTCCCAGGAGTGTAAAGGGTTAACACAAAACGGGTCTGGATCTTCAGACAGAAGAGTTGAGTTAATGTTCAGTGTTTCTCTCTCTCTCTCTCTCTCTCTCTCTCTCTCTCTCTCTCTCTCTCTCTCTCTCTCTCTCTCTCTCTCTCTCTCTCTCTCTCCCCTGCTGTGTACTTTCTGTAGCTTTCATTGTGGAGGACCACGTTGTGTCCAGTCCTTTAGGCTGCTGTATACAGGAAGTGTTGCTGTGCTGCCACCCTCTGCTGAGTGAGGAGGGCATCGCCACCGACTGAGCCTGGCACAGCACCTAGAGATCACCTTGTTGACCCTGTCCACCGCTACAGAAACTACAGGTAGAGATAGCCTTGCTGATCCTGTCCACCGCTACAGAAACCACAGGTATATATCACCGCTACAGAAACTACAGGTAGAGATAGCCTTGCTGACCCTGTCCACCGCTACAGAAACCACAGGTAGAGATCACCTTGTTGACCCTGTCCACTGCTACAGAAACCACAGGTATAGATCACCTTGCAGAAACCACAGGTATAGATTACCTTGCTGACCCTGTCCACTGCTACAGAAACTACAGGTATAGATCACCTTGCTGACCCTGTCCACTGCTACAGAAACTACAGGTATAGATCACATATGACCCTGTCCACCCACTACAGAAACCACAGGTATAGATCACCTTGTTGACCCTGTCCACTGCTACAGAAACCACAGGTATAGATCACCTTGCAGAAACCACAGGTAGAGATCACCTTGTTGACCCTGTCCACTGCTACAGAAACCACAGGTATAGATCACCTTGCAGAAACCACAGGTATAGATCACCTTGCTGAACCTGTCCACCACTACAGAAACCACAGGTATAGATCATCTTGCAGAAACCACAGGTACATATCACCTTGCAGAAACCACAGGTATAGATCACCTTGCAGAAACCACAGGTATAGATCACCTTGCAGAAACCACAGGTATAGATCACCTTGCTGACCCTGTCCATCACTACAGAAACCACAGGTATAGATCACCTTGTTGACCCTGTCCACCACTACAGAAACCACAGGTACAGATCACCTTGCAGAAACCACAGGTATAGATCACCTTGCAGAAACCACAGGTATAGATCACCTTGCTGACCCTGTCCATCACTACAGAAACCACAGGTAGAGATCACCTTGTTGACCCTGTCCACCACTACAGAAACCACAGGTAGAGATCACCTTGTTGACCCTGTCCACCACTACAGAAACCACAGGTACAGATCACCTTGCAGAAACCACAGGTATAGATCACCTTGCTGACCCTGTCCATCACTACAGAAACCACAGGTATAGATCACCTTGCAGAAACCACAGGTATATATTGGTTAGCATCACAGACCCTGTCTTGGTTAGCATCACAGACCCTGGCTAGGTTAGCATCACAGACCCTGGCTAGGTTAGCATCACAGACCCTGGCTAGGTTAGCATCACAGACCCTGGCTAGGTTAGCATCACAGACCCTGGCTAGGTTAGCATCACAGACCCTGGCTAGGTTAGCATCACAGACCCTGGCTGAGTTAGCATCACAGACCCTGGCTAGGTTAGCATCACAGACCCTGGCTAGGTTAGCATCACAGACCCTGGATAGGTTGGTGGGGAGGTGGTGGTGTTGGTGCCCTCTAACAGCCCTGGTAGAGCAGGCCGATCTCTGAATGGTTATGGGGTTGGGTTGGGGGGCTGGGGTTAGGGAGCTAGGGTTAGGGAGTGGGGTTAGGGAGCTAGGGTTAGGGAGCTAGAGTTAGGAGAGGGCTAGGGTTAGGGGCTATGGTTAGGGGGTTCGGGGGCTGTGTTAGTGGGTTGGGGGTTAGGGTTAGTGGGTTAGGGTTAGGGGATTAGGAGTTAGGGGCTAGGGTTAGTGGGCTGGTTAGAGTTGGGGTTAGGGGGATTAGGGTTAGTGGGCTTGGGTTAGGGGGCTAGGATTAGAGGTGCTAGGGTTAGGGGCTGGGGGATTAGTGTTAGTGGGCTAGGGTTAGGGGGCTAGGGTTGGGATTAGGGGGGCTAGGGTTGGGGTTAGTGGGCTAGGGTTAGGGGGCTAGGGTTGGGGTTAGGGGGCTAGGGTTGGGGTTAGGGGGCTAGGGTTAGGGTTAGTGGGCTAGGGTTAGGGTGCTAGGGTTAGTGGGTTAGGGTTAGTGGGCTGGGGTTAGTGGGCTAGGGTTAGGGTGCTAGGGTTAGTGTATAACTAAGTGTATAATGTGTTGTCTCTGTAGTGGAGAGTCCTGCTGGTGCCCTCCTAACAGCCCTGGTAGAGCAGGCCAGTCTGAAACAGTCGGAGTTGGAATCCCACCCGGTCCGTTCCTCCATGAAGCAGCTGCTGCGGTCGATGGACCAGCTGTGTCCCTTCGAGCCCCAGGGCTCCCCTTGCAGGCCAGACTACATGAGGAGCTTCGTGGACTACGTCAACACGCTGGCTTCGGTGTTAATACACAGCCTGGGATCTGAAGGTGAGTGTATATTGACCTCCCTGTGTGGGTCATAGAGCATGGCGCTTGTAACGTCAATGGGTTTGATTCCCGCTGGGGCCATTACTCATATGAATGTGTATGTACGTGTAAAGCTCAAGCGTTTGCTTTTGAGTGGCAGAGACTCTTACCAAAAGGGAGGACGGATCACGTGTGGTTGTGAAACTGATGGTTCCGGGTAGGAGCCAGGTATGTGCCCGAATTGGGAGGAAGTGGTACTGGCTAAGCAAACAACAGCGGCAGGTAGCCTAGCAGTTAAGAGCGTTGGGCCAGTAACTGAAAGGTTGTTGGTTCGAATCCCCGAGACGACTAGGTGATGAATCTGTCGATGTGCCCTTGAGCAAGGCACTTAACTCCAATTGTTCCTGTATTTTATTTTGTTATTATTTTTAAAAATTCTCTGACATCTTTGCACATGCGATAAAACAGCAGAAAAGAAACATAATTGTATTTTACTCTCCTCTGTTTCTCCTCTGTTTCTCCTCTGTTTCTCCTCTGTTTCTCCTCTGTTTCTCTGTTTCTCCTCTATTTCTCTGTTTCTCCTCTATTTCTCTGTTTCTCCTCTATTTCTCTGTTTCTCCCTCTATTTCTCTGTTTCTCCTCTATTCCTCTGTTTCTCCTCTATTCCTCTGTTTCTCCTCTGTTTCTCCTCTGTTTTCTCCTCTGTTTCTCCTCTGTTTCTCCTCTGTTTTCTCCTCTGTTTCTCCTCTGTTTCTCCTCTGTTTCTCCTCTGTTTCTCCTCTGTTTCTCCTCTGTTTCCTCCTCTATTTCTCTGTTTCTCTATTCTCTGTTCTCTGTTTCTCCTCTATTTCTCTGTTTCTCCTCTGTTTCTCTGTTTCTCCTCTATTTCTCTGTTTCTCCTCTGTTTCTCTGTTTCTCCTCTTTCTCTGTTTCTCCTTTCTCTGTTTCTCCTCTTTTCTCTGTTTCTCCTCTATTTCTTTTTGTTTCTCCTCTGTTTCTCCTCTGTTTCTCTGTTTCTCCTCTGTTTTTCCTCTGTTTCTCTGTTTCTCCTCTGTTTGTCCTCTGTTTCTCCTCTATTTCTCTGTTTCTCCTCTGTTTCTCCTCTGTTTCTCTGTTTCTCCTCTGTTTCTCTGTTTCTCCTCTATTTCTGTTTCTCCTCTGTTTCTCCTCTATTTCTCTGTTTCTCCTCTGTTTCTCTGTTTCTCCTCTATTTCTCTGTTTCTCCTCTGTTCTCTGTTTCTCCTCTGTTTCTCCTCTATTTCTCTGTTTCTCCTCTGTTTCTCCTCTGTTTCTCCTCTGTTTCTCCTCTGTTTCTCCTCTGTTTCTCCTCTGTTTCTCCTCTGTTTCTCCTCTGTTTCTCCTCTGTTTCTCTGTTTCTCCTCTGTTTCTCCTCTGTTCTCTGTTTCTCCTCTGTTTCTCTGTTTCTCCTCTATTTCCCTGTTTCTCCTCTATTTCTCTGTTTCTCCTCTATTTCTCTGTTTCTCCTCTGTTTCTCTGTTTCTCCTCTATTTCTCTGTTTCTCCTCTGTTTGTCCTCTGTTTCTCCTCTGTTTGTCCTCTGTTTCTCCTCTATTTCTCTGTTTCTCCTCTATTTCTCTGTTTCTCCTCTATTTCTCTGTTTCTCCTCTATTTCTCTGTTTCTCCTCTGTTTCTCTGTTTCTCCTCTATTTCTCTGTTTCTCCTCTGTTTCTCCTCTGTTTCTCCTCTGTTTCTCCTCTGTTTCTCCTCTGTTTCTCCTCTGTTTCTCCTCTGTTTCTCCTCTGTTTCTCCTCTGTTTCTCCTCTGTTTCTCCTCTGTTTCTGTTTGTCCTCTGTTTCTCTGTTTCTCCTCTGTTTCTCCTCTGTTTCTCTATTTCTCTGTTTGTCCTCCGTTTGTCCTCTATTTCTGTTTGTCCTCTGTTTCTCCTCTATTTCTCTGTTTCTCCTCTATTTCTCTTTCTCCTCTATTTCTCCTCTATTTCTCTGTTTCTCCTCTGTTTCTCCTCTGTTTGTCCTCTGTTTGTCCTCTGTTTGTCCTCTGTTTGTCCTCTGTTTCTCCTCTGTTTGTCCTCTGTTTGTCCTCCGTTTGTCCTCTGTTTGTCCTCTGTTTGTCCTCTGTTTGTCCTCTGTTTGTCCTCTGTTTGTCCTCTGTTTGTCCTCCGTTTGTCCTCTGTTTGTCCTCTGTTTGTCCTCTGTTTGTCCTCTGTTTGTCCTCTGTTTGTCCTCCATTTGTCCTCCGTTTCAACAACAAACCAATAACAAAGTCATTGGGGAGAACAGTGCTGTTGTTTCCCCCTAATATGAATGTGATCTTTAAAAAAAAAATACAATAAACACTGAATAATATCCACCTTCCTAGTATTGAGTTGCACTCCCCCTTTTCCCCTCAGAACAGCCTCAATTAGTCTGGGAACGGACTCTACAAGGTGTCGAAAGCGTTCCACAGGGATGCTGGCTCATGTTGTCTCCAAGGCTTCCCACAGTTGTCAAGTTGTCTGGATGTCCTTTGGGACCATTCTTGATACACACAGGAAACTGTTGAGCGTGAAAAACCCAGCAGCGTTGCAGTTCTTGACACTAACTGGTGTGCGCCCTGGTACCTACTACCAAACCCTGTTCAAAAGACACTTTTAAATATTTTATCTTCCCCATTCACCCTCTGAATTACACACGAACACAACCCATGTCTCAATTGTCTCGAGGCTTAAAAATCCTTCTTTAACCACCGGTCTCCTCCCCTTCATCTACATGTCTCCTCCCCTTCATCTACATGTCTCCTCCCTTCATCTACATGTCTCCTCCCCTTCATCTACATGTCTCCTCCCCTTCATCTACATACCCCCCCCTTCATCTACATGTCTCTCCCCTTCATCTACATGTCTCCTCCCCTTCATCTACATGTCTCCTCCCCTTCATCTACACTGATTCGAAGTGGATGATTTAACAAGTGACATCATTAAAGGGGATCATAGCTTTCATCTAGATTAACCATGGTCAGTCTGTGTCATAGAAAGAGCAGGTGTTCTTAATGTTTTGTCCACTCAGTGTTTTGTTCAATCTCTCCGTCTCTCTTCTCAGACCAAAACAGTGAGGTGAAGTTGGGGGAACCACTCCTGGTTCTCCTCCAGGCCCCATCTCAGCTGCTCTCTCACCTGCTGTTCGAAAGACAGGTGGCTCCTGACAGGTAGATACACACAACCCCCCCCTATTCGTCATGGGAACCCTGGTATATTTTGTGCTCTTTCATTCACTGAATTCAAACCATTTCAGCACTATGAGCTTGAGTTTCTTGTGTTAATATGAACGAGTGCATTTCATTCTACATCCTCCTGTTTTATCTTGTGTTTGCCATTCCACTAACCTCCTGTCCCTCCCCCTGTTACCCTCTCTCTCTCTCTCTCTCTCTCTAGAGTTTTGTCTCTGTTGCAGCAGGAGGGTCTGCGTCTGAGTGTCCAGCAGGTGATCGTGCAGCGCTGCTGTGAGGCTCTGCCTTTGTGGGACTGGTGCCCCGAACCAGAGAGGAAGCTAGCCCAGGGGAGAGGCTGGTTCTGGGGGAGAGGCTGGTTCGGGGAGAGGCTGGGCAAGGACAGACCGGACCAGGGGAAGGGGTGTTTAGGACTGCCAGCCTGGCAGCCCTGCTACAGCTACAGACTCAGGAACACTTGTCAATGCTGGGCATCACTGAGCCCCAGTCCCAGTCCCCCAGCTCTGAATCTGAAGCCTCTCCCGTGCTGGAGGACCTCCGAGCAACTACACCTCCGTCCTCATCTTGTCCTCTTCTCTTTCACCTCCACGACCAACTTCCTCTTCCTCTTCTTTTCTCCTCACACCATCAGCCCTGTCTTTCCTCAAATCCCGCTCCCCTCTCCTGGCCACCGTTGCCTGTCTAAGTGCCAGTCCACGAGGTGCAGCCCGAGTACAGCCGTCCGGTTGGCTGGTGTTCCGGGCGGGGCGTAAAGAGTGTGTGCTGGACGGGGAGCAGATCTCCAGGGAGGGGAAAGCCTGCTTAGAGATTTCCCCATCCTGAGGGCCTACCTGGGGGCCATGGTTCAGCCCGTCCTGGGTACTCCGCTGGGGGCTGGGGAGGATGGAGCTGGTGGCGGAGGTAAGATAGTTTTTTTTGTGTCTTGTGTTTGCTTTTTAAGGTATTTTGTATATAGATATGTATTGTGTAATTTGATGTGTAATTGTTTATTGATGTTAACGTGCAAGGGCTCATGAAAGGGCTGTGAATTCGACTGTGTATTCTCCTCATGACTCCCTGCTTAACAGTGGACTGACAGCGTTTTCAACTACTTTGCGGCTATGCAACTGACCATCATTAATATCAGTCAAAAATATCAAATTCCAAGTTTATGCTTTATAAAGAGTAAAAAAATAAATTTAAAAAAAGGTTATATTTGACTCCACATTCCATGACGTAGGTGTTGTTGACTGAATAGATAGATGTAGTTCGATGCATGATTTAATATAATTCACCAATGCATTTTCTTGGGAGTCCAAAACATATTGCTATCAGGTTGTAAATCACAGCCTGGTACATTGTTTGTTGCCTCTATTCGGGATGCACCGTTTCATTTTCAATAACTCGATATTTTGGACAAAAAAAACAATCAAACAAGACGACTGTAACAATCATAGCTAAGGAAGTGATCACAAGTCAGTCATAACGTGGCTAATAGTCTAGTGTATCTATGTAGTATTTATCTAGCAGTTAGATAGCTACATTACGTAGTGTTACGTAGTGTTACGTAGCGTTACGTAGCGTTGCGTAGCGTGCATAGCGTTGCATAGGGTTATATAGCGTTACATAGCGTTAGATAGCTACATAGCGTTACATAGCGTTACATAGCGTTGCATAGCGTTGCATAGCGTTGCATAGGGTTATATAGCGTTAGATAGCTACATAGCGTTACATAGCGTTACATAGCGTTACATAGGGTTTCATAGGGTTTCATAGGGTTACATAGCGTTACATAGGGTTACATAGGGTTACATAGGGTTACATAGGGTTTCATAGCGTTAGATAGCTACATAGCGTTACATAGGGTTACATAGGGTTTCATAGCGTTAGATAGCTACATAGCGTTACATAGCGTTACATATATATGCCATTTAGCAGACGCTTTTATCCAAAGCGACTTACAGTCATGTGTGCATACATTCTACGTATGGGTGGTCCGGGAATCGAACCCACTACCCTGGCGTTACAAGCGCCATGCTCTACCAACTGAGCTATAGAAGGACCACATAGCGTTACATAGCGTTACATAGGGTTACATAGCGTTACATAGCGTTACATAGCGTTACATAGCGTTACATAGCGTTACATAGGGTTACATAGGGTTACATAGCGTTACATAGCGTTACATAGCGTTACATAGCGTTACATAGGGTTACATAGGGTTACATAGCGTTACATAGGGTTACATAGGGTTACATAGCGTTACATAGCGTTACATAGGGTTACATAGCGTTACATAGGGTTACATAGGGTTACATAGGGTTACATAGCGTTACATAGCGTTAGATAGGGTTAGATAGGGTTAGATAGCGTTACATAGGGTTACATAGGGTTACATAGGGTTACATAGGGTTACATAGCGTTACATAGGGTTACATAGCGTTACATAGGGTTACATAGGGTTAGATAGGGTTAGATAGCGTTACATAGGGTTACATAGCGTTACATAGGGTTACATAGGGTTACATAGGGTTACATAGCGTTACATAGCGTTACATAGCGTTACATAGCGTTACATAGCGTTACATAGCGTTACATAGCGTTACATAGCGTTACATAGGGTTATATAGCATTGTACAGCCACCAAAAAAAACGGTATCATGGGACTTTTATTGTTTTATTATGTGTCTAAAAACATAATCAAAACCGAAATCTTTCACCATGATAATAATAATAATTAAAAAAAGAAAGCACTAATCTCTCTGCACAGTCAAGGTAACAGCTAAAGGCGATCTAGAAACCAGATCATGAGTTGAGAGCTGGACTCGTTGTGCTACTGTGTCGGACTACTCCCTTCCCAGGACCCATTGTGTTGAAGCAGGACTCTCAATGCTCTGGGCTTCCTGAAGGAAAACGGTCAAACCTATGTAACGCTATGTAACGCTATGTAACGCTATGTAACCTATGTAACCCTATGTAACTGCCTGTAAACACACAGTCCAGTTCATAGTGAATGATGTAGGTCCTACTGTCTGTAAACACACAGTCCAGTTCATAGTGAATGATGACAGGCCCTACTGTCTGTAAACACAGTCCAGTTCATAGTGAATGATGACAGGCCCTACTGTCTGTAAACACACAGTCCAGTTCATAGTGAATGATGACAGGCCCTACTGTCTGTAAACACACAGTCCAGTTCATAGTGAATGATGACAGGTCCTACTGCCTGTAAACACACAGTCTAGTTCATAGTGAATGATGGTAGGTCCTACTGCCTGTAAACACACAGTCTAGTTCATAGTGAATGATGACAGGTCCTACTGTCTGTAAACAGACAGTCAGTTCATACTGTCTGTAAACACACAGTCCAGTTCATAGTGAAGATGACAGGCCCTACTGTCTCTAAACACACAGTCTAGTTCATAGTGAATGATGACAGGCCCTACTGTCTCTAAACACACAGTTCATAGTGAATGATGACAGGTCTACTGTCTGTAAACACACAGTCAGTTCATAGTGAATGATGCCAGGCTTGTTTGCATTAAGGCCTACTGTAGCTCTGATTGGCTATGGTGCACCGGTCTGCATAGACTCTGGTCCTGGATGAGACATATGTTTTGTTCGGTTTATTTACTGCAGTCTCTATTAATTGTCCTAAAGCACAACCGCTTTCCAAATCTATTTTGCTATAAATATACACAATTCTAAAATAACATTCTAGGAATTTATGAAAAGTTTCAAATGACCATATCTAAGTGCTTGCTTGTCAGATTATTATTATAATAATAATATATATAATTATTATAATAATCCCTGGGGATAGTATATTATGATCAGATTTGATGTTGCTAAAAGGGTGACAGGTCAACCTGAAATGGTTGCCTAGTGATAAGGCGTTGGGCCAGTAACTGAAGGCAAATCTGTCGTTCT
Organism: Oncorhynchus gorbuscha; assembly: GCF_021184085.1. Lineage (NCBI taxonomy): Eukaryota > Metazoa > Chordata > Actinopteri > Salmoniformes > Salmonidae > Oncorhynchus > Oncorhynchus gorbuscha. The sequence continues at coordinate 17,407 of NW_025749236.1, forward strand.
GCCCCTGAACAAGGTAGTTCCTGTTCCTGTTCCGTCATTGTAATTAAGAATATGTTCTTAACGGACTTGCGTGGTTAAATAAAGGTTCAATAAAACAATTGAATAAAACTTTTATTTATATAAATATTTATATGCAGTTCAAAATTATTGTAATAATAATACATTTCTAGACCCATATGAAATGAAGATGGATTAGATTAGCCTTTTTTATTTGCTGTTTTCACACAAATGTGCCTTGATCATTAAACTTAACTACAGACAATCTATCAAAACAAAAAGCATATAAATATCTGTTATAAAAATAATAAAATCACAGATCAGGCTAGCATGGCGTTAGCCAGAGGCTAGCATGACGTTAGCCAGAGGCTAGCATGGCGTTAGCCAGAGGCTAAATCAAATCAAATCAAATTTATTTATATAGCCCTTCGTACATCAGCTGATATCTCAAGGGTGCTGTGCAGAAGCCCAGCCTAAAACCCCAAACAGCAAACAATGCAGGTGTAAAAGCACGGTGGCTAGGAAAAACTCCCTAGAAAAGGCCAAAACCTAGGAAGAAACCTAGAGAGGAACCGGGCTATGTGGGGGGTGGCCAGTCCTCTTCTGGCTGTGCCGGGTAGAGATTATATAACAGAACATGACCAAGATGTTCAAATGTTCATAAATGACCAGCATGGTCAAAAATAATAAGGCAGAACAGTTGAAACTGGAGCAGCAGCACAGTCAGGTGGACTGGGGACAGCAAAGAGCCATCATGTCCAGGTAGTCCAGGGCACGGTCTAGGGCTCAGGTCCTCCCGAGAGAGAGAAGAAGAGAGAATTAGAGGAGAGCATATGTGGGGTGGCCAGTCCTCTTCTGGCTGTGCCGGGTGGAGATTATAACAGAACGTGGCCAGATGTTCAAATGTTCATAAATGACCAGCATGGTTGAATAATAGTAAGGCAGAACAGTTGAAACTGGAGCAGGAGCATGGCCAGGTGGACTAGGGGACAGCAAAGGAGTCCTCATGTCAGGTAGTCCTGGGACATGGTCCTAGGGCCCAGGCCAGTTGAAACTGGAGCAACAGCATGGCCAGGTGGACTGGGGACAGCAAGGAGTCATCATGTCAAGGTAGTCCTGGGGCATGGTCCTAGGGCTCAGGTCCTCCGAGAGAAAGAAAGAGAGAGGAGGAGAGAATTAGAAACGCACATAGATTCACAGGACACCTGAATAGGACAGGAGAAGTACTCAGATAAACAAACTGACCCCTAGCCCCCCGACACAAACTACTGCAGCATAAATACTGGAGGCTGAGACAGGAGGGTCAGGGGAGACACTGTGGCCCCCATCGAGGACACCCCGGACAGGAGGCCAAACAGGAAGGATATAGCCCCACCCACTTTGCCAAAGCACAGCCCCACACACCACTAGAGGAAATCTTCAACCACCAGCTTACCATCCCTGAGACAAGGCCGGTATAGCCCACAAAGATCTCCGACACGGTACAACCCAAGGAGGGACCCAGACAGGCCGACCACAACAGTGAATCAACCCCACCCAGGTGACGCACCCCCAGGGACGGCCACGAGAGAGCCCCAACAAGCCAGTGACTCAGCCCCCGTAACAGGGTTAGAGGCAAAAGAATCCCAGTGAAAAGAGGGGAACCGGCCAGGCAGAACAGCAAGGCGGTTCGTTGCTCCCAGAGCCTTTCCGTTCACCTTCCCACTCCTGGAGGCCCAGACTACACTCAATCATATGACCCACTGAAGAGATGGTGCTGATAAAGACTTAAAGGTTGAGACCGAGTTTAAATCTCCTGACATGGGTAGACGGAGCCGTTCCTCCAAGGCTGGAGCTCTATAGGAGAAAAGCCCTGCCTCCAGCTGTTTGCTTAGAAATTCTAGGGACAATTAGGAGGCCTGCGTCTTGTGACCATGTAGCGTACGTGTGAGGTATGTGCGGCAGGACCAAATCAGAGAGGTAGGTAGGAGCAAGCCCATGTAATGCTTTGTAGGTTAGCAGTAAAACCTTGGGAAATCCAGCCCTTGCTTTGACAGGAAGCCAGTGTAGAGAGGCTAGCACTGGAGTAATATTTTGGTTCTAGTCAGGATTCTAGCAGCCCGTATTTAGCACTAACTTCAAGTTTATTTGGTGCTTTATCCGGTGTAGGAAATGGGGAAGCATTGCAGTAGTCTAACCTAGAGTGACAAGCATGGATTAATTTTCTGCATCATTTTTGAACAGAAAAGTTTGATTTTTGCAATGTTACGTAGATGGAAAAAGCTGTCCTGAAATGGTCTTGATATGTTCTTCAAAAGAGAGATCAGGGTCCAGAGTAACGCCGAGGTCCTTCACATTTTATTTGAGACGACTGTACAACCATTAAGATGGTGTCAGATTCAACAGAAGATCTCTTTGTTTCTTGGGACCCTCGAAAAGCATCTCTGTTTTGTCCGAGTTTAATAGTAGAAAGTTTTCAGCCATCCACTTCCTTATGTCTGAAAACACATGCTTCTAGCGAGGGCATTTTGGGGCTTCACCATGTTTCATTGAAATGTACAGCTGTGTGTCATCCATAGCAGTGAAAGTTTACATTATGTTTTCAATAACATCCCCAAGAGGTAAAAATATAGTGAAAACAATAGTGGTCCTAAAACAGAACCTTGAGGAACACTGAATGTACAGTTGATTTGTCAGAGGACAAAACCATTCACAGAGACAAACTGATATCTTTCCGACAGATAAGACCTAAACTAGGCCAGAACATGTCCGTGTAGACCAATTTGGGTTTCAATCTCTCCAAAGAATGTGGTGATCGATGGTATCAAAAGCAGCACTGGGTCAGGAGCACGAGGACAGATGCAGAGCTCAGTCATGCCATTAAAATGTCATTTACCACCTTCACAAATTACCGTCTCAGTGCTATGATGGGGTCCAAAACCAGACTGGAAGCATTTTCGTATACATTGTTTGTCTTCAGGAAGGCAGTGAGTTGCTGCGCAACAGCCTTCTCTAAAATCTTTGAGAGGAATGAAGATTCGATATAGGCCGATAGTTTTTATATTATCTGGGTCAAGGTTTGGCTTTTTCAAGAGAGGCTTTTATTACTGCCACTTTTAGTGAGTTTGCAGGCACATCCAGTGGATAGAGAGTCAGTTTATTATGTTCAACATAGGAGGGCCAAGCACAGGGAAGCAGCTCTTTCAGTAGTTTAGTTGGAATAGGGTCCAGACAGCTTGGAAGGTTTAGGAGGCCATGATTATTTTCATCATTGTGTCAAGAGATATAGTACTAAAACACTTGAGCCGCCTCTTGATCCTAGGTATCCTAAGAGAGTTGTGCAGACTCAGACAACTGAGGTTTGGAGGAATACGAGGTTTAAAGAGGAGTCCGTAATTGCTTAATAACTGTCATAATCTTTTCCTCAAAGAAGTTCATGAATCTCATCATCATAAAGTGAAAGTCATCCCCTTGGGGAATGCTGCTTTAGTTATTTTTGCCACAGTATCAAAAGGAATTTGGATTGTTCTTATTTTCCTCAATTAAGTTAGAAAAATAGGACGATCGAGCAGCAGTAAGGGCTCTTCGGTACTGCACGGTACCGTCCTTCCAAGCTAGTCGGAAGACTTCCAGTTTGGTGTGGCGCCATTTCCGTTCCAATTTTCTGGAAGCTTGCTTCAGAGCTCGGGTATTTTCTGTGTACCAGGGAGCTAGTTTCTTATGAGACATTTTTTTAGTTTTTAGGGGTGCAACTGCATCTAGGGTATTGCGCAAGGTTAAATTGAGATCCTCAGTTAGGTGGTTAACGGATTTTTGTCCTCTGGCGTCCTTGGGTAGGCAGAGGGAGTCTGGAAGGGCATCAAGGAATCTTTGTGTTGTCTGTGAATTTATAGCACGACTTTTGATGTTCCTTGGTTGGGGTCTGAGCAGATTATTTGTTGCAATTGTAAACGTAATAAAATGGTGGTCCGATAGTCCAGGATTATGAGGAAAAACATTAAGATCCACAACATTTATTCCATGGGACAAAACTAGGTCCAGCGTATGACTGTGAGAGTGAGTGGGTCCAGAGACATGTTGGACAAAACCCACTGAGTCGATGATGGCTCCAAAAGCCTTTTGGAGTGGGTCTGTGGACTTTTCCATGTGAATATTAAAGTCACCAAAGATTAGAATATTATCTGCAATGACTACAAGGTCTGATAGGAATTCAGGGAACTCAGTGAGAAACGCTGTATATGGCCCAGGAGGCCTGTAAACAGTAGCTATAAAAAGTGATTGAGTAGGCTGCATAGATTTCATGACTAGAAGCTCAAAGACGAAAACGTCATTTTTTTTTGTAAATTGAAATTTGCTATCGTAAATGTTAGCAACACCTCCGCCTTTGCGGGATGCACGGGGATATGGTCACTAGTGTAGCCAGGAGGTGAGGCCTCATTTAACACAGTAAATTCATCAGGCTTAAGCCATGTTTCAGTCAGGCCAATCACATCAAGATTATGATCAGTGATTAGTTCATTGACTATAATTGCCTTTGAAGTGAAGGGATCTAACATTAAGTAGCCCTATTTTGAGATGTGAGGTATCATGATCTCTTTCAGTAATGACAGGAATGGAGGTGGTCTTTATCCTAGTGAGATTGCTAAGGCGAACACCGCCATGTTTAGTTTTGCCCAACCTAGGTCGAGGCACAGACACGGTCTCAATGGTGATAGCTGAGCTGACTACACTGACTATGCTAGTGGCAGACTCCACTATGCTGGCAGGCTGGCTAATAGCCTGCTGCCTGGCCTGCACCCTATTTCATTGTGGAGCTAGAGGAGTTAGAGCCCTGTCTATGTTGGCAGATAAGATGAGAGCACCCCTCCAGCTAGGATGGAGTCCGTCACTCCTCAGCAGGTCAGGCTTGGTCCTGTTTGTGGGTGAGTCCCAGAAAGAGGGCCAATTATCTACAAATTCTATCTTTTGGGAGGGGCAGAAAACAGTTTTCAACCAGCGATTGAGTTGTGAGACTCTGCTGTAGAGCTCATCACTCCCCTAACTGGGAGGGGGCCAGAGACAATTACTCGATGCCGACACATCTTTCTAGCTGATATGCACGCAGAAGCTATGTTGCGCTTGGTGATCTCTGACTGTTTCATCCTAACATCGTTGGTGCCGACGTGGATAACAATATCTCTATACTCTCACACTCGCCAGTTTTAGCTTTAGCCAGCACCATCTTCAGATTAGCCTTAACGTCGGTAGCCCTGCCCCCGGGTAAACAGTGTATGATCGCTGGATGATTCGCTTTAAGTCTAATACTGCGGGTAATGGAGTCGCCAATGACTAGAGTTTTCAATTTGTCAGAGCTAATGGTGGGAAGCTTCGGCGTCTCAGACCCCGTAACGGGAGGAGTAGAGACCAGAGAAGACTCGGCCTCTGACACCGACCCGCTGCTTAATGGGGAGAACCGGTTGAAAGTTTCTGTCTGCTGAATGAGCGACACCGGTTGAGCGTTCCTACAGCATTTCCTTCCAGAAACCGTGAGAAAGTTGTCCGGCTGCGGGGACTGTGCCAGGGGATTTATACTACCATCTGTACTTACTGGTGGCACGGACGCTGTTTCATCCTTTCCTACACTGAAATTACCCTTGCCTAACGATTGCGTCTGAAGCTGGGCTTGCAGTACAGCTATCCTCGCCGTAAGGCGAGCACAGCGGCTGCAATTAGAAGGCATCATGTTAATGTTACTACTTAGCTTCGGCTGTTGGAGGTCCTGACGAATCGTGTCCAGATAAAGCGTCCGGAGTGAAAAAGTCGAGGAAAAAATAAATATATGAACGGTAATTAAAAAGTGAAACCCGTAAAGTTGTCAGGTAGCAAAATAGGTTGGCAACAAAACGCACAGCAATTCGAAAACAAGCCTATAAGGGTTCTCTCCTGTGTGTGTCCGCTGGTGCATAGTCAGATGGCTAGATGTAGTAAAACTATTCCCACATGACGTTAGCCAGAGGCTAGCATGACGTTAGCCAGAGGCTAGCATGACGTTAGCCAGAGGCTAGCATGACGTTAGCCAGAGGCTAGCATGACGTTAGCCAGAGGCTAGCATGGCGTTAGCCAGAGAGGCTAGCATGGCGTTAGCCAGAGGCTAGCATGGCGTTAGCCAGAGGCTAGCATGACGTTAGCCAGAGGCTAGCATGGACGTTAGCCAGAGGATAGCAATTTTCAGACCAGGCTAGCAGAACATTAGCCAGACAGGATCGACAGCACAGATTTTGGGCACCTGGATATAGAGAATGTCACCCTGGCTAGTAGTAATTCCAGTCTACTAGCCTGACTGACAAGTGCCCCAAATCCTTCAGATCAACTCAAATGTTTTTATAAAGCCCCGCAGATGACACAAAATGCTTTTACAGAAACTCAGACTAAAATCCCAAACAGCAAGCAATGCTGATGTAGAAGCACGGTGGCTAGGAAAAACTCCCTAGAAAGGCAGGAACCTAGGAAGAAACCTAGAAAGGAACCAGGCTCTGAGGGGTGGCCAGTCCTCTTCTGGCTGTGCTGGGTAGAGAGAGAGGAACCAGGCTCTGAGGGGTGGCCAGTCCTCTTCTGGCTGTGCTGGGTAGAGAGGAACCAGGCTCTGAGGGGTGGCCAGTCCTCTTCTGGCTGTGCTGGGTAGAGAGAGAGGAACCAGGCTCTGAGGGGTGGCCAGTCCTCTTCTGGCTGTGCTGGGTAGAGAGAGAGGAACCAGGCTCTGAGGGGTGGCCAGTCCTCATCTGGCTGTGCTGGGTAGAGAGGAACCAGGCTCTGAGGGGTGGCCAGTCCTCTTCTGGCTGTGCCGGGTAGAGATTATAGAGAGATTATAAGAGGACATGGCCATTAAGGCCAGATCGTTCTTCAAGATGTTCATAGATGACCAGCAGGGTTAAATTTATAATCACAGTGGTTGTAATAGGTAATGGAGAAAATGTTAGTTGGCTTTTCATAGCCCAAGCATTCAGAGGTCGAGAGCAATTTGTAAGTCGCTCTGAGATAAGAGCGTCTGCTAAATGACTTAAATGTAATGTAAATGAGAGCGAGGTCGAGAGCGAGGTCGAGAGCGAGGGAGAGGTCGAGGTAGTCCTGAGGCATGTTCCAAGAGCTCAAGTCCTCCCAGCAACTACAACAACCATGTTCAACCATGTTCTCTCTCTCTCTCTCTCTGTGTTTATGTAGATGCTGGAGGTCTTGGGGCAGCCTTATGTGGTAAGCCCCTGGTGGTTTTACTCCTGTCGGGCCCTCAGGGGACACCTGCCCAGGCTGTGGCTATGGAAGCCTTCCAGCAGGCCCTGGCCTCTCGGGACCTGGGCAGGGCTCTGAGCCTGCTGGAGCTGTATGGACAGGGCTGCAGCCAGGAGAGGGTGCTCCGAGACAGACTACTAGCCTGGGCTGCTCTGGAGGGTGAGTACTGGGTTCATTACTCTGTGTGGACGTAGTGCACTAGATAACAGAGCCCTATGGGCCCTGGTCTAAAGTAGTGCACTTGATAACAGAGCCCTATGGGCCCTGGCCTAAAGTAGTGCACTAGATAACAGAGCCCTATGGGCCCTGGTCTAAAGTAGTGCACTAGATAACAGAGCCCTATGGGCCCTGGCCTAAAGTAGTGCACTAGATAACAGAGCCCTATGGGCCCTGGTCTAAAGTAGTGCACTACAGTACATAACAGAGCCCTATGGGTCCAGGTAGCCTAGCGGTTAGAGGGGAGGCAGGTAGCCTAGCGGTTAGAGGGGGAGGCAGGTAGCCTAGCGGTTAGAGGGGGAGGCAGGTAGCCTAGCGGTTAGAGGGGAGGCAGGTAGCCTAGCGGTTAGAGGGGAGGCAGGTAGCCTAGCGGTTAGAGGGGAGGCAGGTAGCCTAGCGGTTAGAGGGGAGGCAGGTAGCCTAGCGGTTAGAGGGGAGGCAGGTAGCCTAGCGGTTAGAGGGGAGGCAGGTAGCCTAGCGGCTAGAGGGGGAGGCAGGTAGCCTAGCGGTTAGAGGGGGAGGCAGGTAGCCTAGGCGGTTAGAGGGGGAGGCAGGTAGCCTAGCGGTTAGAGGGGAGGCAGGTAGCCTAGTGGTTAGAGCGTTGGGTCAGTAACCGAAAGGTTGTTGGATCGAATCCCTGAGTTGACAAGTTCAAAATCTGTCGTTCTGCCCCTGAACAAGGCAGTTAGTTAACCCACTGTTCCCCTGAACAAGGCAGTTAACCCACTGTTCCCCTGAACAAGGCAGTTAGTTAACCCACTGTTCCCCTGAACAAGGCAGTTAACCCACTGTTCCCCGGTAGGCCGTCTTTGAAAATAAGAATTTGTTCTTAACTGACTTGCCTAGTTAAATAAAGGTTAAATAAAAAATTAAAAAATATCTACTGTGTTGACATTTTGGTATTTTTTAATTCCTGGTGCCAATCTAGTTCATTTTTAAACTTTCTGACACAATCGCTGATTTGTTCTTATCCTTCTCCCTCCCTTCAGATGGCGAAGACAGCATAGGCCAGTTGTTCAGAGTACAGGACCCATGTCTGAGGGCCCGTGTGGCCTTACAGGCCCTGGAGCGCTGGCCCCTCGGGCCCTCTCTGGAGCTGATGGAGTTTTGCCTCAACAACCCCCACGTGGAGGCCTCTCTCAGGGGAGAGCTGGAGCTCAGGAAGACGGAGCTGGACATCTATCAACGGGTAACCAGAGACATTTAATCAAAGTTATTACATATTTATGGTCATGTTATTTGAAGCCAGTAGATAAATGTTATTTGGAAGCAGGTAGATAAATGTTATTTGAAGCAGGTAGATGCAGGTAGATACATGTTATTTTAAGCAGGTAGATTAATGTTATTTGAAGCTGGTAGACACATGTTATTTGAAGCAGGTAGATACATGTTATTTGAAGCAGGTAGATAGATAAATGTTATTTGAAGCAGGTAGATTAATGTTATTTGAAGCAGGTAGATTAATGTTATTTGAAGCAGGTAGATTAATGTTATTTGAAGCAGGTAGATACATGTTATTTGAAGCAGGTAGATTAATGTTATTTGAAGCAGGTAGATTAATGTTATTTGAAGCA
>NW_025749237.1:0-26428 GCF_021184085.1 Oncorhynchus gorbuscha
TTACATTTACATTTAAGTCATTTAGCAGACGCTCTTATCCAGAGCGACTTACAAATTGGTGCATTCACCTTATGACATCCAGTGGGACAGTCACTTAACAATAGTGCATCTAAAACTTAGGGGGTGGGGTGAGAGGGATTACTTAACCTATCCTAGGTATTCCTTAAAGAGGTGGGGTTTCAGGTGTCTCCGGAAGGTGGTGATTGACTCCGCTGTCCTGGCGTCGTGAGGGAGTTTGTTCCACCATTGGGGGGCCAGGGCAGCGAACAGTTTTGACTGGGCTGAGCGGGAGCTGTACTTCCTCAGTGGTAGGGAGGCGAGCAGGCCAGAGGTGGATGAACGCAGTGCCCTTGTTTGGGTGTAGGGCCTACAATGGAGTTGTCGACCGTGATGGCGAGATCATGGAACGGGCAGTCCTTCCCCGGGAGGAAGAGCAGCTCCGTCTTGCCGAGGTTCAGCTTGAGGTGGTGATCCGTCATCCACACTGATATGTCTGCCAGACATGCAGAGATGCGATTCGCCACCTGGTCATCAGAAGGGGGAAAGGAGAAGATTAATTGTGTGTCGTCTGCATAGCAATGATAAGAGAGACCATGTGAGGTTATGACAGAGCCAAGTGACTTGGTGTATAGCGGGAATAGGAGAGGCCAAGAACAGAGCCCTGGGGGACACCAGTGGTGAGAGCGCGTGGTGAGGAGACAGATTCGCCACGCCACCTGGTAGGAGCGACCTGTCAGGTAGGACGCAATCAAGCGTGGCCGCGCCGGAGATGCCCAACTCGGAGAGGGTGGAGAGGAGGATCTGATGGTTCACAGTATCGAAGGCAGCCGATAGATCTAGAAGGATGAGAGCAGAGGAGAGAGTTAGCTTTAGCAGTGCGGAGCGCCTCCGTGATACAGAGGAGAGCAGTCTCAGTTGAATGACTAGTCTTGAAACCTGACTGATTTGGATCAAGAAGGTCATTCAGAGAGAGATAGCGGAGAGCTGGCCAAGGACGGCACGTTCAAGAGTTTTGGAGAGAAAAGAAAGAAGGGATACTGGTCTGTAATTGTTGACATCGGAGGGATCGAGTGTAGGTTTTTTCAGAAGGTGCAACTCTCGCTCTCTTGAAGACGGAAGGGACGTAGCCAACGGTCAGGGATGAGTTGATGAGCGAGGTGAGGTAAGGGAGAAGGTCTCCGGAAATGGTCTGGAGAAGAGAGGAGGGGATAGGGTCAAGCGGGCAGGTTGTTGGGCGGCCGGCCGTCACAAGACGCGAGATTTCATCTGGAGAGAGAGGGGAGAAAGAGGTCAGAGCACAGGGTAGGGCAGTGTGAGCAGAACCAGCGGTGTCGTTTGACTTAGCAAACGAGGATCGGATGTCGTCGACCTTCTTTTTTCAAAATGGTTGACGAAGTCATCTGCAGAGAGGAGGAGGGGGAGGGGGGCGGAGGATTCAGGAGGGGAGGAGAAGGTGGCAAAGAGCTTCCCTGGGTTAGAGGCAGATGCTTGGAATTTAGCGTGGTAGAAAGTGGCTTTAGCAGCAGAGACAGAGGAGGAAAATGTAGAGAGGAGGGAGTGAAAGGATGCCAGGTCCGCAGGGAGGCGAGTTTCCTCCATTTCCGCTCGGCTGCCCGGAGCCCTGTTCTGTGAGCTCGCAATGAGTCATCGAGCCACGGAGCGGGAGGGAGGACCGAGCCGGCCTGGAGGATAGGGGACATAGAGAGTCAAGGGATGCAGAGAGGGAGGGAGAGGAGGGTTGAGGAGGCAGAATCAGGAGATAGGTGGGAGAAGGTTTGAGCGGAGGAAGAGATGATAGGATGGAAGAGGAGAGAGTAGCGGGGGAGAGAGAGCGAAGGTTGGGACGGCGCGATACCATCCGAGTAGGGGCAGTGTGGGAGGTGTTGGATGAGAGCGAGAGGGAAAAGGATACAAGGCAGTGGTCGGAGACTTGGAGGGGAGTTGCAGTGAGGTTAGTGGAAGAACAGCATCTAGTAAAGATGAGGTCGAGCGTATTGCCTGCCTTGTGAGTAGGGGGGAAGGTGAGAGGGTGAGGTCAAAAGAGGAGAGGAGTGGAAAGAAGGAGGCAGAGAGGAAAGAGTCAAAGGTAGACGTGGGGAGGTTAAAGTCGCCCAGAACTGTGAGAGGTGAGCCGTCCTCAGGAAAGGAGCTTATCAAGGCATCAAGCTCATTGATGAACTCTCCGAGGGAACCTGGAGGGCGATAAATGATAAGGATGTTAAGCTTGAAAGGGCTAGTAACTGTGACAGCATGGAATTCAAAGGAGGCGATAGACAGATGGGTAAGGGGAGAAAGAGAGAATGACCACTTGGGAGAGATGAGGATCCCGGTGCCACCACCCCGCTGACCAGACGCTCTCGGGGTGTGCGAGAACACGTGGGCGGACGAAGAGAGAGCAGTAGGAGTAGCAGTGTTGTCTGTGGTGATCCATGTTTCCGTCAGTGCCAAGAAGTCGAGGGACTGGAGGGAGGCATAGGCTGAGATGAACTCTGCCTTGTTGACCGCAGATTGGCAGTTCCAGAGGCTACCGGAGACCTGGAACTCCACGTGGGTCGTGCGCGCTGGGACCACCAGAGTAGGGTGGCCGCGGCCACGCGGTGAGGAGCGTTTGTATGGTCTGTGCAGAGAGGAGAGAACAGGGATAAACAGACACATAGTTGACAGGCTACAGAAGAGGCTACGCTAATGCAAAGGAGATTGGAATGACAAGTGGACTACACGTCTCGAATGTTCAGAAAGTTAAGCTACGTAGCAAGAATCTTATTGACTAAAATGATTAAAATGATACAGTACTGCTGAAGTAGGCCAGCTGGCAGTGGGTGCGTTGTTGACACTACACTAATCAAGTCATTCCGTTGAGTGTAATAGTTTCTGCAGTGTTGCTATTCGGGGCTAGCAGGCTAGCTAGCAGTGTTGTTTACGTTACGTTGCGTTAAAAGAACGACAATAGATGGCTAGCGAACCTAGAAAATCGCTCTAGACTACACAATTATCTTTGATACAAAGACGGCTATGTAGCTAGCTAAGTAGCTAGCTACGATCAAACAAATCAAACCGTTGTACTGTAATGAAATGAAGTGAAAATGTGATACAACCTGTGAATGCGACCGGGTAGTTGAGTTCTATACAGAAGACGTTGGCTAGCGTTGGTTAGCTGTTGGCTAGCGTTGGCTAGCTGTTGGCTAGCTAGCAGAGTCACCTACGTTAAGGACGACAAATAGCTGGCTAGCTAACCTCGGTAAATTAAGATAATCACTCTAAGACTACACACTCTAAACCTAAACAACACAATTATCTTGGATACGATGATACGAAGACAGCAAAGACAGCTATGTAGGTAGCTAACACTAAACTAATCAAGTCGTTCAGTTGAGTGTAAAAGTTTCTCAGTGCAGCTAATCAGTGGACGTTAGCTAGCTGGCTAGTGAAGACTACGTTAGGACGGCGAAATACGATAATTACGCAATTATCTTTGATACAAAGACGGCTATGTAGCTAGCTGAGAAGAAATTGCTAAGATAAGACAAATCAAACCGAGATATAATGAAAAAGTTAAAAAGTTATACTACCCGTTGGAGCGACGTGCAGATGCGACCACTCGCTCCAACCGGAACCGGAATGTGTCTGGATCTGGAGCAGTGTTACTATATGTCTGGATCTGGAGCAGTGTTAATAAATGTCTGGATCTGGAGCAGTGTTACTATATGTCCATGTCTTGATCTGGAGCAGTGATACTATATGTCTGGATCTGGAGCAGTGATACTATATGTCTGGATCTGGAGCAGTGTTACTGTATGTCTGGATCTGGAGCAGTGATACTATATGTCTGGATCTGGAGCAGTGTTACTATATGTCTGGATCTGGATCAGTCTGGATCTGGAGCAGTGATACTATATGTCCATGTCTGGATCTGGAGCAGTGTTGCTATATGTCTGGATCTGGAGCAGTGTTACTATATGTCTGGATCTGGAGCAGTGTTACTATATGTCTGGATCTGGAGCAGTGATACTATATGTCTGGATCTGGAGCAGTGATACTATATGTCTGGATCTGGAGCAGTGTTACTGTATGTCCATGTCTGGATCTGGACCAGTGTTACTGTATGTCTGGATCTGGAGCAGTGTTACTATATGTCCATGTCTGTATCTGGAGCAGTGATATTATATGTCTGTATCTGGAGCAGTGATACTATATGTCTGGATCTGGAGCAGTGTTACTGTATGTCCATGTCTGGATCTGGACCAGTGTTACTGTATGTCTGGATCTGGAGCAGTGTTACTATATGTCCATGTCTGGATCTGGAGCAGTGATACTATATGTCTGGATCTGGAGCAGTGTTACTATATGTCTGGGTCTCAAGCAGTGTTACTGTATATCTGGTTCTGGAGCAGGGAAACCATATGTTCCGATCTGGAGCAGTGATACTATATGTCTGGATCTGGAGCAGTGTTACTATATGTCTGGATCTGGAGCTGTAATACTATATGTCTGGATCTGGAGCAGTGATACTATATGTCTGGATCTGGAGCAGTGTTACTATATGTCCATGTCTGGATCTGGAGCAGTGTTACTATATGTCTGGATCTGGAGCAGTGATACTATATGTCTGTATCTGGAGCAGTGATACTATATGTCTGGATCTGGAGCAGTGTTACTGTATGTCTGAATCTGGAGCAGTGATACTATATGTCTGGAGCTGGAGCAGTGTTACTATATGTCTGGTTCTGGAGCAGTGTTACTATATGTCTGGATCTGGAGCAGTGATACTATATGTCTGGATCTGGACCAGTGTTACTATATGTCTGGATCTGTGGCAGTGATACTATATGTCTGGATCTGGAGCAGTGATACTATATGTCTGGTTCTGGAGCAGTGTTACTATATGTCCATGTCTGGATCTGGAGCAGTGTTACTATATGTCTGGTTCTGGAGCAGTGTTACTATATGTCCATGTCTGGATCTGGAGCAGTGTTACTATATGTCTGGATCTGGAGCAGTGATACTATATGTCTGGTTCTGGAGCAGTGTTACTATATGTCCATGTCTGGATCTGGAGCAGTGTTACTATATGTCTGGATCTGGAGCAGTGATACTATATGTCTGGATCTGGAGCAGTGATACTATATGTCTGGATCTGGAGCAGTGTTACTCTATGTCTGGATCTGGAGCAGGGATACTATATGTCTGGATCTGGAGCAGTGTTACTGTATGTCTGAATCTGGAGCAGTGTTACTGTATGTCCATGTCAGGATCTGGACCAGTGTTACTGTATGTCTGGATCTGGAGCAGTGTTACTATATGTCCATGTCTGGATCTGGAGCAGTGATACTATATGTCTGTATCTGGAGCAGTGATACTATATGTCTGGATCTGGAGCAGTGTTACTATATGTCCATGTCTGGATCTGGAGCAGTGATACTATATGTCTGGATCTGGAGCAGTGTTACTATATGTCTGGGTCTCAAGCAGTGTTACTGTATATCTGGTTCTGGAGCAGGGAAACCATATGTCTGGATCTGGAGCAGTGATACTATATGTCTGGATCTGGAGCAGTGTTACTATATGTCCATGTCTGGATCTGGAGCAGTGATACTATATGTCTGGATCTGGAGCAGTGTTACTGTATGTCCATGTCTGGATCTGGACCAGTGTTACTGTATGTCTGGATCTGGAGCAGTGTTACTATATGTCCATGTCTGGATCTGGAGCAGTGATACTATATGTCTGGATCTGGAGCAGTGATACTATATGTCTGGATCTGGAGCAGTGTTACTATATGTCTGGATCTGGAGCAGTGTTACTATATGTTCATGTCTGGATCTGGAGCAGTGATACTATATGTCTGGATCTGGGGTAGTGATACTATATGTCTGGATCTGGAGCAGTGATACTATATGTCTGGATCTGGAGCAGTGATACTATATGTCTGGAACTGGAGCAGTGATACTATATGTCCATGTCTGGATCTGGAGCAGTGTTACTATATGTCTGGATCTGGAACAGTGATACTATATGTCTGGATCTGGAGCAGTGATACTATATGTCCATGTCTGGATCTGGAGCAGTGTTACTCTATGTCTGGATCTGGAGCAGTGTTACTATATGTCCATGTCTGGATCTGGAGCAGTGATACTATATGTCTGTATCTGGAGCAGTGATACTATATGTCTGGATCTGGAGCAGTGTTACTGTATGTCTGAATCTGGAGCAGTGATACTATATGTCTGGATCTGGAGCAGTGTTACTATATGTCTGGGTCTCAAGCAGTGTTACTGTATATCTGGTTCTGGAGCAGGGAAACCATATGTCTGGATCTGGAGCAGTGATACTATATGTCCATGTCTGGATCTGGAGCAGTGTTACTATATGTCTGGATCTGGAGCAGTGTTACTATATGTCTGTATCTGGAGCAGTGATACTATATGTCTGGATCTGGAGCAGTGTTACTGTATTTCTGAATCTGGAGCAGTGATACTATATGTCTGGATCTGGAGCAGTGATACTATATGTCTGGATCTTGAGCAGTGTTACTGTATGTCTGGATCTGGAGCTGTCATACTATATGTCCATGTCTGGATCTGGAGAAGTGTTAATATATGTATGGATCTGGAGCAGTGTTACTCTATGTCTGGATCTGGAGCAGGGATACTATATGTCTGGATCTGGAGCAGTGATACTATATGTCTGGATCTGGAGCAGTGTTACTGTATGTCTGGTTCTGGAGCAGGGATACTATATATCTGGATCTGGAGCAGTGATACTATATGTCTAGATCTTGAGCAGGGATACTATATGTCTGGATCTGGAGCAGTGATACTATATGTCTGGATCTGGAGCAGTGTTACTATATGTCTGGATCTGGAGCAGGGATACTATATGTCTGGATCTGGAGCAGTGTTACTGTTTTTCTGGTTCTGGAGCAGGGATACTATATGTCTGGATCTGGAGCAGTGATACTATATGTCTGGATCTTGAGCAGGGATACTATATGTCTGGATCTGGAGCAGTGATACTATATGTCTGGATCTGGAGCTGTCATACTATATGTCCATGTCTGGATCTGGAGAAGTGTTACTATATGTCTGGATCTGGAGCAGTGATACTATATATCTGGATCTGGAGCAGTGTTACTGTATGTCTGGTTCTGGAGCAGTGTTACTATATGTCCATGTCTGGATCTGGAGCAGTGATACTATATGTCTGGATCTGGAGCAGTGTTACTATATGTCTGGGTCTCAAGCAGTGTTACTGTATATCTGGTTCTGGAGCAGGGAAACCATATGTCTGGATCTGGAGCAGTGATACTATATGTCTGGATCTGGAGCAGTGTTACTATATGTCCATGTCTGGATCTGGAGCAGTGATACTATATGTCTGGATCTGGAGCAGTGTTACTGTATGTCCATGTCTGGATCTGGACCAGTGTTACTGTATGTCTGGATCTGGAGCAGTGTTACTATATGTCCATGTCTGGATCTGGAGCAGTGATACTATATGTCTGGATCTGGAGCAGTGATACTATATGTCTGGATCTGGAGCAGTGTTACTATATGTCTGGATCTGGAGCAGTGTTACTATATGTTCATGTCTGGATCTGGAGCAGTGATACTATATGTCTGGATCTGGGGTAGTGATACTATATGTCTGGATCTGGAGCAGTGATACTATATGTCTGGAACTGGAGCAGTGATACTATATGTCCATGTCTGGATCTGGAGCAGTGTTACTATATGTCTGGATCTGGAACAGTGATACTATATGTCTGGATCTGGAGCAGTGATACTATATGTCCATGTCTGGATCTGGAGCAGTGTTACTCTATGTCTGGATCTGGAGCAGTGTTACTATATGTCCATGTCTGGATCTGGAGCAGTGATACTATATGTCTGTATCTGGAGCAGTGATACTATATGTCTGGATCTGGAGCAGTGTTACTGTATGTCTGAATCTGGAGCAGTGATACTATATGTCTGGATCTGGAGCAGTGTTACTATATGTCTGGGTCTCAAGCAGTGTTACTGTATATCTGGTTCTGGAGCAGGGAAACCATATGTCTGGATCTGGAGCAGTGATACTATATGTCCATGTCTGGATCTGGAGCAGTGTTACTATATGTCTGGATCTGGAGCAGTGTTACTATATGTCTGTATCTGGAGCAGTGATACTATATGTCTGGATCTGGAGCAGTGTTACTGTATTTCTGAATCTGGAGCAGTGATACTATATGTCTGGATCTGGAGCAGTGATACTATATGTCTGGATCTTGAGCAGTGTTACTGTATGTCTGGATCTGGAGCTGTCATACTATATGTCCATGTCTGGATCTGGAGAAGTGTTAATATATGTATGGATCTGGAGCAGTGTTACTCTATGTCTGGATCTGGAGCAGGGATACTATATGTCTGGATCTGGAGCAGTGATACTATATGTCTGGATCTGGAGCAGTGTTACTGTATGTCTGGTTCTGGAGCAGGGATACTATATATCTGGATCTGGAGCAGTGATACTATATGTCTAGATCTTGAGCAGGATACTATATGTCTGGATCTGGAGCAGTGATACTATATGTCTGGATCTGGAGCAGTGTTACTATATGTCTGGATCTGGAGCAGGGATACTATATGTCTGGATCTGGAGCAGTGTTACTGTTTTTCTGGTTCTGGAGCAGGGATACTATATGTCTGGATCTGGAGCAGTGATACTATATGTCTGGATCTTGAGCAGGGATACTATATGTCTGGATCTGGAGCAGTGATACTATATGTCTGGATCTGGAGCTGTCATACTATATGTCCATGTCTGGATCTGGAGAAGTGTTACTATATGTCTGGATCTGGAGCAGTGATACTATATATCTGGATCTGGAGCAGTGTTACTGTATGTCTGGTTCTGGAGCAGGGATACTATATGTCTGGATCTGGAGCAGTGATACTATATGTGTGGATCTGGAGCAGCGTTACTGTATGTTTGGATCTGGAGCAGGGATACTATATGTCTGGATCTGGAGCAGTTGTTACTGTATGTCTGCATCTGGAGCAGTGTTACTGTATGTCTGGATCTGGAGCAGTATTACTGTATGTCTGCATCTGGAGCAGTGTTACTATATGTCTGGTTCTGGAGCAGTGTTACTATATGTCCACGTCTGGATCTGGAGCAGTGTTACTATATGTCTGGATCTGGAGCAGTGATACATTATGTCTGGATCTGGAGCAGTGTTACTGTATGTCCATGTCTGGATCTGGACCAGTGTTACTGTATGTCTGGATCTGGAGCAGTGATACTATATGTCTGGATCTGGAGCAGTGATGCTATATGTCTGGATCTGGAGCAGTGATACTATATGTCCATGTCTGGATCTGGAGCAGTGTTGCTATATGTCTGGATCTGGAGCAGTGATACTATATGTCTGGATCTGGAGCAGTGTTACTATATGTCTGGGTCTCAAGCAGTGTTACTGTATATCTGGTTCTGGAGCAGGGAAATCATATGTCTGGATCTGGAGCAGTGATACTATATGTTTGGATCTGGAGCAGTGTTACTATATGGCTGGATCTGGAGCTGTGATACTATATGTCTGGATCTGGAGCAGTGATACTATATGTCTGGATCTGGAGCAGTGTTACTATATGTCCATGTCTGGATCTGGAGCAGTGTTACTATATGTCTGGATCTGGAGCAGTGATACTATATGTCTGTATCTGGAGCAGTGATACTATTTGTCCGGATCTGGAGCAGTGTTACTGTATGTCTGAATCTGGAGCAGTGATACTATATGTCTGGATCTGGAGCAGTGATACTATATGTCTGGAGCTGGAGCAGTGTTACTATATGTCTGGTTCTGGAGCAGTGTTACTATATGTCTGGATCTGGAGCAGTGATACTATATATCTGGATCTGGAGCAGTGATACTATATGTCTGGATCTTGAGCAGGGATACTATATGTCTGGATCTGGAGCAGTGATACTATATGTCTGGATCTGGAGCAGTGTTACTGTAAGTCCATGTCTGGATCTGGAGCAGTGTTACTATATGTCTGGATCTGGAGCAGTGTTACTCTATGTCTGGATCTGGAGCAGGGATACTATATGTCTGGATCTGGAGCAGTGTTACTATATGTCTGGATCTGGAGCAGTGTTACTGTATGTCTGGATCTGGAGCTGTCATACTATATGTCCATGTCTGGATCTGGAGAAGTGTTACTATATGTCTGGATCTGGAGCAGTGATAATATATGTCTGGATCTGGAGCAGTGTTACTGTATGTCTGGTTCTGGAGCAGGGATACTATATGTCTGGATCTGGAGCAGTGATACTATATGTGTGGATCTGGAGCAGCGTTACTGTATGTCTGGATCTGGAGCAGGGATACTATATGTCTGCATCTGGAGCAGTGTTACTGTATGTCTGGATCTGTAGCAGTGTTACTGTATGTCTGCATCTGGAGCAGTGTTACTATATGTCTGGTTCTGGAGCAGTGTTACTATATGTCCACGTCTGGATCTGGAGCAGTGTTACTATATGTCTGGATCTGGAGCAGTGATACATTATGTCTGGATCTGGAGCAGTGTTACTCAATGTTTCGGTCTGGAGCAGTTTTACTGTATGTCTGGTTCTGGAGGAGGGATACAATATGTCTCGATCTGGAGCAGTGTTACTATATGTCTGGATCCGGATCAGTCTGGATCTTGAGCAGTGATACTATATGTCCATGTCTGGATCTGGAGCAGTGTTACTATATGTCTGGATCTGGAGCAGTGATACTATATGCACTTCCGGTTGGAGCGAGTGGTCGCATCTGCACTTCGCTCCCGCGGGTAGTATAACTTTTTCATTACATTTCATTATATTTCATTATAGCACAACGGTGTGATTTGTCTAATCTTAGCAATTTCTTCTCAGCTAGCTACATAGCCGTCTTTGTATCAAAGATAATTGCGTAATTATCGTATTTCGCCGTCCTAACGTAGTCTTCACTAGCCAGCTAGCTAACGTCCACTGATTAGCTGCACTGGAGAAACTATTACACTCAACTGAACGACTTGATTAGTGTAGGGTTAGCTAGCTACATAGCTGTCTTTGCTGTCTTCGTATCATCGTATCCAAGATAATTGTGTTGTCTAGGTTTAGAGTGTGTAGTCTTAGAGTGATTATCTTAATTTACCGAGGTTAGCTAGCCAGCTATTTGTCGTCCTTAACGTAGGAGACTCTGCTAGCTAGCCAACGCTAGCCAACGTCTTCTGAATAGAACTCAACAACCCGGTCGCATTCACAGGTAGTATCACATTTTCACTTCATTTCATTACAGTACAACGGTTTGATTTGTTTGATCGTAGCGAGCTACATAGCTAGCTACATAGCCGTCTTTGTATCAAAGATAATTGTGTAGTCTAGAGCGATTTTCTAGGTTCGCTAGCCAGCTATTGTCGTTCTTTTAACGCAACGTAACATAAACAACACTGCTAGCTAGCCAGCTAGCCCCCGAATAGCAACACTGCAGAAACTATTACACTCAACGGAACGACTTGATTAGTGTAGTGTCAACAACGCACCCACTGCCAGCTGGCCTACTTCAGCAGTACTGTATCATTTTAATCATTTTAGTCAATAAGATTCTTGCTACGTAGCTTAACTTTCTGAACATTCGAGACGTGTAGTCCACTTGTCATTCCAATCTCCTTTGCATTAGCGTAGCCTCTTCTGTAGCCTGTCAACTATGTGTCTGTTTATCCCTGTTCTCTCCTCTCTGCACAGACCATACAAACGCTCCACACCGCGTGGCCGCGCCACCCTACTCTGGTGGTCCCAGCGCGCACGACCCACGTGGAGTTCCAGGTCTCCGGTAGCCTCTGGAACTGCCAGTCTGCGGTCAACAAGGCAGAGTTCATCTCAGCCTATGCCTCCCTCCAGTCCCTCGACTTCTTGGCACTGACGGAAACATGGATCACCACAGACAACACTGCTACTCCTACTGCTCTCTCTTCGTCCGCCCACGTGTTCTCGCACACCCCGAGAGCTTCTGGTCAGCGGGGTGGTGGCACCGGGATCCTCATCTCTCCCAAGTGGTCATTCTCTCTTTCTCCCCTTACCCATCTGTCTATCGCCTCCTTTGAATTCCATGCTGTCACAGTTACTAGCCCTTTCAAGCTTAACATCCTTATCATTTATCGCCCTCCAGGTTCCCTCGGAGAGTTCATCAATGAGCTTGATGCCTTGATAAGCTCCTTTCCTGAGGACGGCTCACCTCTCACAGTTCTGGGCGACTTTAACCTCCCCACGTCTACCTTTGACTCTTTCCTCTCTGCCTCCTTCTTTCCACTCCTCTCCTCTTTTGACCTCACCCTCTCACCTTCCCCCTACTCACAAGGCAGGCAATACGCTCGACCTCATCTTTACTAGATGCTGTTCTTCCACTAACCTCATTGCAACTCCCCTCCAAGTCTCCGACCACTACCTTGTATCCTTTTCCCTCTCGCTCTCATCCAACACCTCCCACACTGCCCCTACTCGGATGGTATCGCGCCGTCCCAACCTTCGCTCTCTCTCCCCCCGCTACTCTCTCCTCTTCCATCCTATCATCTCTTCCCTCCGCTCAAACCTTCTCCCACCTATCTCCTGATTCTGCCTCCTCAACCCTCCTCTCCTCCCTCTCTGCATCCTTTGACTCTCTATGTCCCCTATCCTCCAGGCCGGCTCGGTCCTCCCTCCCGCCTCCGTGGCTCGATGACTCATTGCGAGCTCACAGAACAGGGCTCCGGGCAGCCGAGCGGAAATGGAGGAAAACTCGCCTCCCTGCGGACCTGGCATCCTTTCACTCCCTCCTCTCTACATTTTCATCCTCTGTCTCTGCTGCTAAAGCCACTTTCTACCACGCTAAATTCCAAGCATCTGCCTCTAACCCTAGGAAGCTCTTTGCCACCTTCTCCTCCTCCTGAATCCTCCTCCCCTCCCCCCTCCTCCCTCTCTGCAGATGACTTCGTCAACCATTTTGAAAAGAAGGTCGACGACATCCGATCCTCGTTTGCTAAGTCAAACGACACCGCTGGTTCTGCTCACACTGCCCTACCCTGTGCTCTGACCTCTTTCTCCCCTCTCTCTCCAGATGAAATCTCGCGTCTTGTGACGGCCGGCCGCCCAACAACCTGCCCGCTGACCCTATCCCTCCTCTCTTCTCCAGACCATTTCCGGAGACCTTCCCTTACCTCACCTCGCTCATCAACTCATCCCTGACCGCTGGCTACGTCCCTTCCGTCTTCAAGAGAGCGAGAGTTGCACCCTTCTGAAAAAACCTACACTCGATCCCTCCGATGTCAACAATTACAGACCAGTATCCCTTCTTTCTTTTCTCTCCAAAACTCTTGAACGTGCCGTCCTTGGCCAGCTCTCCCGCTATCTCTCTCTGAATGACCTTCTTGATCCAAATCAGTCAGGTTTCAAGACTAGTCATTCAACTGAGACTGCTCTCCTCTGTATCACGGAGGCGCTCCGCACTGCTAAAGCTAACTCTCTCTCCTCTGCTCTCATCCTTCTAGATCTATCGGCTTCGATACTGTGAACCATCAGATCCTCCTCTCCACCCTCTCCGAGTTGGGCATCTCCGGCGCGGCCCACGCTTGGATTGCGTCCTACCTGACAGGTCGCTCCTACCAGGTGGCGTGGCGAGAATCTGTCTCCTCACCACGCGCTCTCACCACTGGTGTCTCCCAGGGCTCTGTTCTTGGCCCTCTCCTATTCTCGCTATACACCAAGTCACTTGGCTCTGTCATAACCTCACATGGTCTCTCCTATCATTGCTATGCAGACGACACACAATTAATCTTCTCCTTTCCCCCTTCTGATGACCAGGTGGCGAATCGCATCTCTGCATGTCTGGCAGACATATCAGTGTGGATGACGGATCACCACCTCAAGCTGAACCTCGGCAAGACGGAGCTGCTCTTCCTCCCGGGGAAGGACTGCCCGTTCCATGATCTCGCCATCACGGTTGACAACTCCATTGTGTCCTCCTCCCAGAGCGCCAAGAACCTTGGCGTGATCCTGGACAACACCCTGTCGTTCTCAACCAACATCAAGGCGGTGGCCCGTTCCTGTAGGTTCATGCTCTACAACATCCGCAGAGTACGACCCTGCCTCACACAGGAAGCGGCGCAGGTCCTAATCCAGGCACTTGTCATCTCCCGTCTGGATTACTGCAATTCGCTGTTGGCTGGGCTCCTGCCTGTGCCATTAAACCCCTTCAACTCATCCAGAACGCCGCAGCCCGTCTGGTGTTCAACCTTCCCAAGTTCTCTCACGTCACCCCGCTCCTCCGTTCTCTCCACTGGCTTCCAGTTGAAGCTCGCATCCGCTACAAGACCATGGTGCTTGCCTACGGAGCTGTGAGGGGAACGGCACCAGTACCTCCAGGCTCTGATCAGGCCCTACACCCAAACAAGGGCACTGCGTTCATCCACCTCTGGCCTGCTCGCCTCCCTACCACTGAGGAAGTACAGCTCCCGCTCAGCCCAGTCAAAACTGTTCGCTGCCCTGGCCCCCCAATGGTGGAACAAACACCCTCACGACGCCAGGACAGCGGAGTCAATCACCACCTTCCGGAGACACCTGAAACCCCACCTCTTTAAGGAATACCTAGGATAGGATAAGTAATCCCTCTCACCCCCCCTTAAGATTTAGATGCACTATTGTAAAGTGACTGTTCCACTGGATGTCATAAGGTGAATGCACCAATTTGTAAGTCGCTCTGGATAAGAGCGTCTGCTAAATGACTTAAATGTAAATGTAAATGTCTGGATCTGGAGCAGGGATACTATATGTCTGGATCTGGAGCAGTGATACTATATGTCTGGACCTGGAGCAGTGTTACTATATGTCCATGTCTGGATCTGGAGCAGTGTTACTATATGTCTGGATCTGGAGCAGTGATACTATATGTCTGGATCTGGAGCAGTGTTACTATATGTCTGGATCTGGAGCAGTGTTACAGACCAGTGTTACTGTATGTCTGGATCTGGAGCAGTGATACTATATGTCTGGACCTGGAGCAGTGTTACTATATGTCCATGTCTGGTTCTGGAGCAGTGATACTATATGTCTGGATCTGGGGCAGTGATACTATATGTCTGGATCTGGAGCAGTGATACTATATGTCTGCATCTGGAGCATTGATACTATATGTCTGGATCTGGAGCAGTGATACTATATGTCTGGATCTGGAGCAGTGTTACTGTATGTCTGGATCTGCAGCAGTGATACTATATGTCTGGATCTGGAGCAGTGATACTATATGTCTGGATCTGGAGCAGTGATACTATATGTCTGGATCTGGAGCAGTGTTACTATATGTCTGGATCTGTGGCAGTGATACTATATGTCTGGATCTGGAGCAGTGATACTATATGTCTGGTTCTGGAGCAGTGTTACTATATGTCCATGTCTGGATCTGGAGCAGTGTTACTATATGTCTGGATCTGGAGCAGTGATACTATATGTCTGGATCTGGAGCAGTGTTACTGTATGTCTGGATCTGGAGCTGTCATACTATATGTCCATGTCTGGATCTGGAGAAGTGTTACTATATGTATGGATCTGGAGCAGTGTTACTCTATATCTGGATCTGGAGCAGGGATAATATATGTCTGGATCTGGAGCAGTGATACTATATGTCTGGATCTGGAGCAGTGTTACTGTATGTCTGGTTCTGAAGCAGGGATACTATATATCTGGATCTGGAGCAGTGATACTATATGTCTGGATCTTGAGCAGGGATACTATATGTCTGGATCTGGAGCAGTGATACTATATGTCTGGATCTGGAGCAGTGTTACTGTAAGTCCATGTCTGGATCTGGAGCAGTGTTACTATATGTCTGGATCTGGAGCAGTGTTACTGTATGTCTGGATCTGGAGCAGGGATACTATATGTCTGGATCTGGAGCAGTGTTACTATATGTCTGGATCTGGAGCAGTGTTACTGTATGTCTGGATCTGGAGCTGTCATACTATATGTCCATGTCTGGATCTGGAGAAGTGTTACTATATGTCTGGATCTGGAGCAGTGATAATATATGTCTGGATCTGGAGCAGTGTTACTGTATGTCTGGTTCTGGAGCAGGGATACTATATGTCTGGATCTGGAGCAGTGATACTATATGTGTGGATCTGGAGCAGCGTTACTGTATGTCTGGATCTGGAGCAGGGATACTATATGTCTGCATCTGGAGCAGTGTTACTGTATGTCTGGATCTGGAGCAGTGTTACTGTATGTCTGCATCTGGAGCAGTGTTACTATATGTCTGGTTCTGGAGCAGTGTTACTATATGTCCACGTCTGGATCTGGAGCAGTGTTACTATATGTCTGGATCTGGAGCAGTGATACATTATGTCTGGATCTGGAGCAGTGTTACTCAATGTTTCGGTCTGGAGCAGTGTTACTGTATGTCTGGATCTGGAGCAGTGTTACTATATGTCTGGATCTGGAGCAGTGTTACTGTATGTCTGGATCTGGAGCTGTCATACTATATGTCCATGTCTGGATCTGGAGAAGTGTTACTATATGTCTGGATCTGGAGCAGTGATAATATATGTCTGGATCTGGAGCAGTGTTACTGTATGTCTGGTTCTGGAGCAGGGATACTATATGTCTGGATCTGGAGCAGTGATACTATATGTGTGGATCTGGAGCAGCATTACTGTATGTCTGGATCTTGAGCAGGGATACTATATGTCTGGATCTGGAGCAGTGATACTATATGTCTGGATCTGGAGCAGTGTTACTGTAAGTCCATGTCTGGATCTGGAGCAGTGTTACTATATGTCTGGATCTGGAGCAGTGTTACTGTATGTCTGGATCTGGAGCAGGGATACTATATGTCTGGATCTGGAGCAGTGTTACTATATGTCTGGATCTGGAGCAGTGTTACTGTATGTCTGGATCTGGAGCTGTCATACTATATGTCCATGTCTGGATCTGGAGAAGTGTTACTATATGTCTGGATCTGGAGCAGTGATAATATATGTCTGGATCTGGAGCAGTGTTACTGTATGTCTGGTTCTGGAGCAGGGATACTATATGTCTGGATCTGGAGCAGTGATACTATATGTGTGGATCTGGAGCAGCGTTACTGTATGTCTGGATCTGGAGCAGGGATACTATATGTCTGCATCTGGAGCAGTGTTACTGTATGTCTGGATCTGGAGCAGTGTTACTGTATGTCTGCATCTGGAGCAGTGTTACTATATGTCTGGTTCTGGAGCAGTGTTACTATATGTCCACGTCTGGATCTGGAGCAGTGTTACTATATGTCTGGATCTGGAGCAGTGATACATTATGTCTGGATCTGGAGCAGTGTTACTCAATGTTTCGGTCTGGAGCAGTGTTACTGTATGTCTGGATCTGGAGCAGTGTTACTATATGTCTGGATCTGGAGCAGTGTTACTGTATGTCTGGATCTGGAGCTGTCATACTATATGTCCATGTCTGGATCTGAGAAGTGTTACTATATGTCTGGATCTGGAGCAGTGATAATATATGTCTGGATCTGGAGCAGTGTTACTGTATGTCTGGTTCTGGAGCAGGGATACTATATGTCTGGATCTGGAGCAGTGATACTATATGTGTGGATCTGGAGCAGCGTTACTGTATGTCTGGATCTGGAGCAGGGATACTATATGTCTGCATCTGGAGCAGTGTTACTGTATGTCTGGATCTGTAGCAGTGTTACTGTATGTCTGCATCTGGAGCAGTGTTACTATATGTCTGGTTCTGGAGCAGTGTTACTATATGTCCACGTCTGGATCTGGAGCAGTGTTACTATATGTCTGGATCTGGAGCAGTGTTACTCAATGTTTCGGTCTGGAGCAGTTTTACTGTATGTCTGGTTCTGGAG
The DNA here is from genome assembly GCF_021184085.1 of Oncorhynchus gorbuscha. Lineage (NCBI taxonomy): Eukaryota > Metazoa > Chordata > Actinopteri > Salmoniformes > Salmonidae > Oncorhynchus > Oncorhynchus gorbuscha. Next base: position 17,882 of record NW_025749237.1, read on the forward strand.
GAGGGATACAATATGTCTCGATCTGGAGCAGTGTTACTATATGTCTGGATCCGGATCAGTCTGGATCTTGAGCAGTGATACTATATGTCCATGTCTGGATCTGGAGCAGTGTTACTATATGTCTGGATCTGGAGCAGTGATACTATATGCACTTCTGGTTGGAGCGAGTGGTCGCATCTGCACTTCGCTCCCGCGGGTAGTATAACTTTTTCATTACATTTCATTATATTTCATTATAGCACAACGGTGTGATTTGTCTAATCTTAGCAATTTCTTCTCAGCTAGCTACATAGCCGTCTTTGTATCAAAGATAATTGCGTAATTATCGTATTTCGCCGTCCTAACGTAGTCTTCACTAGCCAGCTAGCTAACGTCCACTGATTAGCTGCACTGGAGAAACTATTACACTCAACTGAACGACTTGATTAGTGTAGTGTTAGCTAGCTACATAGCTGTCTTTGCTGTCTTCGTATCATCGTATCCAAGATAATTGTGTTGTCTAGGTTTAGAGTGTGTAGTCTTAGAGTGATTATCTTAATTTACCGAGGTTAGCTAGCCAGCTATTTGTCGTCCTTAACGTAGGAGACTCTGCTAGCTAGCCAACGCTAGCCAACGTCTTCTGAATAGGACTCAACAACCCGGTCGCATTCACAGGTAGTATCACATTTTCACTTCATTTCATTACAGTACAACGGTTTGATTTGTTTGATCGTAGCGAGCTACATAGCTAGCTACATAGCCGTCTTTGTATCAAAGATAATTGTGTAGTCTAGAGCGATTTTCTAGGTTCGCTAGCCAGCTATTGTCGTTCTTTTAACGCAACGTAACATAAACAACACTGCTAGCTAGCCAGCTAGCCCCCGAATAGCAACACTGCAGAAACTATTACACTCAACGGAACGACTTGATTAGTGTAGTGTCAACAACGCACCCACTGCCAGCTGGCCTACTTCAGCAGTACTGTATCATTTTAATCATTTTAGTCAATAAGATTCTTGCTACGTAGCTTAACTTTCTGAACATTCGAGACGTGTAGTCCACTTGTCATTCCAATCTCCTTTGCATTAGCGTAGCCTCTTCTGTAGCCTGTCAACTATGTGTCTGTTTATCCCTGTTCTCTCCTCTCTGCACAGACCATACAAACGCTCCACACCGCGTGGCCGCGGCCACCCTACTCTGGTGGTCCCAGCGCGCACGACCCACGTGGAGTTCCAGGTCTCCGGTAGCCTCTGGAACTGCCAGTCTGCGGTCAACAAGGCAGAGTTCATCTCAGCCTATGCCTCCTCCAGTCCCTCGACTTCTTGGCACTGACGGAAACATGGATCACCACAGACAACACTGCTACTCCTACTGCTCTCTCTTCGTCCGCCCACGTGTTCTCGCATACCCCGAGAGCTTCTGGTCAGCGGGGTGGTGGCACCGGGATCCTCATCTCTCCCAAGTGGTCATTCTCTCTTTCTCCCCTTACCCATCTGTCTATCGCCTCCTTTGAATTCCATGCTGTCACAGTTACTAGCCCTTTCAAGCTTAACATCCTTATCATTTATCGCCCTCCAGGTTCCCTCGGAGAGTTCATCAATGAGCTTGATGCCTTGATAAGCTCCTTTCCTGAGGACGGCTCACCTCTTCACAGTTCTGGGCGACTTTAACCTCCCCACGTCTACCTTTGACTCTTTCCTCTCTGCCTCCTTCTTTCCACTCCTCTCCTCTTTTGACCTCACCCTCTCACCTTCCCCCCCCTACTCACAAGGCAGGCAATACGCTCGACCTCATCTTTACTAGATGCTGTTCTTCCACTAACCTCATTGCAACTCCCCTCCAAGTCTCCGACCACTACCTTGTATCCTTTTCCCTCTCGCTCTCATCCAACACCTCCCACACTGCCCCTACTCGGATGGTATCGCGCCGTCCCAACCTTCGCTCTCTCTCCCCCCGCTACTCTATCCTCTTCCATCCATCAGTCAGGTTTCAAGACTAGTCATTCAACTGAGACTGCTCTCCTCTGTATCACGGAGGCGCTCCGCACTGCTAAAGCTAACTCTCTCTCCTCTGCTCTCATCCTTCTAGATCTATCGGCTGCCTTCGATACTGTGAACCATCAGATCCTCCTCTCCACCCTCTCCGAGTTGGGCATCTCCGGCGCGGCCCACGCTTGGATTGCGTCCTACCTGACAGGTCGCTCCTACCAGGTGGCGTGGCGAGAATCTGTCTCCTCACCACGCGCTCTCACCACTGGTGTCCCCCAGGGCTCTGTTCTTGGCCCTCTCCTATTCTCGCTATACACCAAGTCACTTGGCTCTGTCATAACCTCACATGGTCTCTCCTATCATTGCTATGCAGATGACACACAATTAATCTTCTCCTTTCCCCCTTCTGATGACCAGGTGGCGAATCGCATCTCTGCATGTCTGGCAGACATATCAGTGTGGATGACGGATCACCACCTCAAGCTGAACCTCGGCAAGACGGAGCTGCTCTTCCTCCCGGGGAAGGACTGCCCGTTCCATGATCTCGCCATCACGGTTGACAACTCCATTGTGTCCTCCTCCCAGAGCGCCAAGAACCTTGGCGTGATCCTGGACAACACTCTGTCGTTCTCAACCAACATCAAGTCGGTGGCCCGTTCCTGTAGGTTCATGCTCTACAACATCCGCAGAGTACGACCCTGCCTCACACAGGAAGCGGCGCAGGTCCTAATCCAGGCACTTGTCATCTCCCGTCTGGATTACTGCAACTCGCTGTTGGCTGGGCTCCTGCCTGTGCCATTAAACCCCTTCAACTCATCCAGAACGCCGCAGCCCGTCTGGTGTTCAACCTTCCCAAGTTCTCTCACGTCACCCCGCTCCTCCGTTCTCTCCACTGGCTTCCAGTTGAAGCTCGCATCCGCTACAAGACCATGGTGCTTGCCTACGGAGCTGTGAGGGGAACGGCACCTCAGTACCTCCAGGCTCTGATCAGGCCCTACACCCAAACAAGGGCACTGCGTTCATCCACCTCTGGCCTGCTCGCCTCCCTACCACTGAGGAAGTACAGCTCCCGCTCAGCCCAGTCAAAACTGTTCGCTGCCCTGGCCCCCCAATGGTGGAACAAACTCCCTCACGACGCCAGGACAGCGGAGTCAATCACCACCTTCCGGAGACACCTGAAATCCCACCTCTTTAAGGAATACCTAGGATAGGATAAGTAATCCCTCTCACCCCCCCCCCTTAAGATTTAGATGCACTATTGTAAAGTGACTGTTCCACTGGATGTCATAAGGTGAATGCACCAATTTGTAAGTCGCTCTGGATAAGAGCGTCTGCTAAATGACTTAAATGTAAATGTAAATGTCTGGATCTGGAGCAGGGATACTATATGTCTGGATCTTGAGCAGGGATACTATATGTCTGGATCTGGAGCAGTGATACTATACGTCTGGATCTGGAGCATTGTTACTATATGTCTGGATCTGGAGCAGTGTTACTGTATGTCTGGTTCTGGAGGAGGGATACTATATGTCTGGATCTGGAGCAGTGTTACTATATGTCTGGTTCTGGAGCAGTGTTACTATATGTCTGGATCTGGAGCAGTGATACTATATGTCTGGATCTGGAGCAGTGTTACTGTATGTCCATGTCTGGATCTGGAGCAGTGTTACTATATGTCTGGATCTGGAGCAGGGATACTATATGTCTGGATCTGGGGCAGTGATACTATATGTCTGGATCTAGAGCAGTGATACTATATGTCTGGATCTGGAGCAGTGATACTATATGTCTGGATCTGGAGCAGTGTTACTATATGTCCATGTCTGGATCTGGAGCAGTGTTACTATATGTCTGGATCTGGAGCAGTGTTACTATATGTCTGGATCTGGAGCAGTGTTACTGTATGTCTGGATCTGGAGCAGTGTTACTATATGTCTGGATCTGGAGCAGTGTTACTGTATGTCTGGATCTGGAGCTGTGTTACTATATGTCTGGATCTGGAGCTGTCATACTATATGTCCATGTCTGGATCTGGAGAAGTGTTACTATATGTCTGGATCTGGAGCAGTGATACTATATGTCTGGATCTGGAGCAGTGATACTATATGTCTGGATCTGGAGCAGTGTTACTATATGTCTGGATCTGGAGCAGTGATACTATATGTCTGGATCTGGAGCAGTTTTACTCTATGTCTGGATCTGGAGCAGTGTTATTCTATATCTGGATCTAGAGCAGTGTTACTATATGTCTGGATCTGGAGCAGTGTTACTGTATGTCTGGATCTGGAGCAGTGTTACTATATGTCTGGATCTAGAGCAGTGATAGTGTATGTCTGGATCTGGAGCAGTGTTACTGTATTTCTGGATCTGGAGCAGGGAAACTATATGTCTGGATCTGGTGCAGTGTTACTGTATGTCTGGTTCTGGAGCAGGGATACTATATGTCTGGATCTGGAGCAGTGATACTATATGTCTGGACCTGGGGCAGCAGCGTAGCCTAGTGGTTAGTGTTGGACTAGTAACCAGAAGGTTGCGAGTTCAAACCCCTTAGCTGACATGGTACAAATCTGTCGTTCTGCCCCTGAACGGGCAGTTAACCCACTGTTCCCAGGCCGTCATTGAAAATAAGAATGTTTTCTTAACTGACTTGCCTGGTTAAATAAAGGTAAAAATAAAAAACATTTAAAAAAATATGTCCATGTCTGGATCTGGAGAAGTGTTACTATATGTCTGGATCTGGAGCAGTGATACTATATGTCTGGATCTGGAGCAGTGTTACTATATGTCTGGATCTGGAGCAGTGATACTATATGTCTGGATCTGGAGTAGTGATACTATATGTCTGGATCTAGAACAGTTTTACTCTATGTCTGGATCTGGAACAGTGTTACTGTATGGCTGGATCTGGAGCAGTGTTACTATATGTCTGGATCTGGAGCAGTGATACTATATGTCTGGACCTGGAGCAGTGTTACTATATGTCCATGTCTGGATCTGGAGCAGTGTTACTATATGTCTGGATCTGGAGCAGTGTTACTATGTCTGGATCTGGAGCAGGGAAACTATATGTCTGGATCTGGAGCAGTGATACTATATGTCTGGATCTGGAGCAGTGTTACTATATGTCTGGATCTGGAGCAGTGTTATTCTATATCTGGATCTAGAGCAGTGTTACTATACGTCTGGATCTGGAGCAGTGTTATTCTATATCTGGATCTAGAGCAGTGTTACTGTATGTCTGGTTCTGGAGCAGGCATACTATATGTCTGGATCTGGAGCAGTGATACTATATGTCTGGACCTGGAGCAGTGTTACTATATGTCCATGGCTGGATCTGGAGAAGTGTTACTATATGTCTGGATCTGGAGCAGTGATACTATATGTCTGGACCTAGAGCAGTGTTACTATATGTCTGGATCTGGAGCAGTGTTACTGTATGTCTGGATCTGGAGCAGTGATACTATATATCTGGATCTGGAGCAGTGTTACTATATGTCTGGATCTGGAGCAGTGTTACTATATGTCTGGATCTGGAGCAGTGATACTGTATGTCTGGATCTGGAGTAGTGATACTATATGTCTGGATCTAGAGCATTGTTACTGTATGCCTATGACTGGAGGGAAGCTGTTGCTTGCTAATTTGTCCTGGGATTTTTATTTATTTGACCTTTATTTAACTAGGCAAGTCCGTTAAGAACAAATTCTTATTTTCAATGACGGCCTAGGAACAGTGGGTTAACTGCCCTTAAACTGCCTTGTTCAGGGGAAGAACGACAGATTTGTATCTTGTCAGCTCGGGGTTTTGAACTGGCAAACCTTCGGTTACTAGCCCAACGCTCTAACCACTAGGCTACTAGTTGTTATTTTACCTGATATGCACAAGGTCCTCTACTTCGACAATTAATCCACACATAAAACGGCCATCCGATTCGTTTCCAGTCATCTCTCCTCCTTCCAGGCTTTTTCATCTTTGAACTTATATGGTGATCGGCATCTAAACTTTCATCGTATTACCATGACCACCGGCAAAATAGTTCGTCTTTCAATCACCCACGTGTGTATAACCAATGAGGAGATGCCACGTGGGTACCCGCATCTATAAACCAAGAATAAGAATACTAAAGCCCCCTTTACTGGCTCAAATAGCAATCCAAATAGCTTGTTACCAACCCTTAGTAAACTTTTGGAAAAAATTGTGTTTGACCATATACAATGCTATTTCACAGTAAACAAATTGACAACAGAATTTCAGCACGCTTATAGGGAAGGACATTCAACAAGCACAGCTCTTACACAAATTACTGATGATTTGCTGAGAGATATACAATTCCCTCCCTCGCTCAACTTTTTTCATTAAACTTTTTCTCCCCTGATGCTTTATCTTGACATGGTTTTACAGGACCTTCCATCCGAAGCTAAGTAGTGTAACAACCCTGGATTTATAAGCGCGGATATTGACTCTGACGCTCAAGCATGCTCTTGGGGCACAGTCAATAGCGTGCAAGACTTTTGGCTAGAAGGTTGAGGGTTCGATGTCTGCTCCCTGCTTGTTTCTTTACATTGGTGTCAGAAGTTATTGGCCTTGCATCCACGACAGTGTGTGTGCTTAGCCAGTGAGAGCGTTCCTATAAGACGTAGAGTCTCAAGCTAGCGCGAGGACGCGCTCTTTGAAAGGAGGGAGAAGTGTAACGACCCTGAGTTTATAAGCGTGGATATCGACTCTGCCGCTCGAACATGCTTTTGGGGCACAATCAATAGCGTGCTGGACTTCGAGCTAGAAGGTTGAGGGTACGAGGCCTGCACCATGCATGTTCCTTACTTCCGGCGCTGACTGAGATGGCCGCCTCGCTTCGCGTTCCTAGGAAACTATGCAGTTTTTTGTTTTTTTACGTGTTATTTCTTACATTAGTACCCCAGGTCATCTTAGGTTTCATTACATACAGTCGAGAAGAACTACTGAATATAAGATCAGCGTCAACTCACCATCAGTACGACCAAGAATATGTTTTCGCGGCGCGTCCTGTGTTCTGCCTTACAAACAGGTCAACGGAATGGATCGCATGCAGCGACCCAGGAAACGACTCCGAAAGAGAAACGCGGCGGTGTTCTGGTCAGACTCCGAAAAAGGGCACATCGCGCACCACTTCCCAGTATTCTTCTTGCCAATGTCAGTCTCTTGACAACAAGGTTGATGAAATCCGAGCAAGGGTGGCATTCCAGAGGACATCAGAGACTGCAACGTTCTTTGCTTTACGGAGACATGGCTTACTGGGAAAACTATCCAGGGCGGTACAGCCAACGGGTTTCTCCACGCATCGCGCCGACAGAAACAAACATCTCTCTGGTAAGAAGAGTGGGCGGGGCGTATGCCTCATGACTAACGGGACATGGTGTGATGAAGGAAACATACAGGAACTCAAATCCTTCTGTTCACCTGATTTAGAATTCCTCACAATCAAATGTAGACCGCATTATCTTCCAAGAGAATTCTCTTCGATTATAATCACAGCCGTATATATCCCCCAAGCAGACACATCGATGGCTCTGAACGAACTTTATTTAACTCTTTGCAAACTGGAAAACATTTATCCGGAGGCTGCATTCATTGTAGCTGGGGATTTTAACAAAGCCAATCTGAAAACAAGACTCCTAAATTTTATCAGCATATCGATTGCGCAACCAGGGGTGGTAAAACCTTGGATCATTGTTACTCTAACTTCATGGCGCATATAAGGCCCTGCCCCGCCCCCTTTCGGAAAAGCTGACCACGACTCCATTTTGCTGATCCCTGCCTACAGGCAGAAATTAAAACAAGAGGCTCCCACGCTGAGGTCTGTCCAACGCTGGTCAGACCAAGCTGACTCCACACTCCAAGACTGCTTCCATCACGTGGACTGGGATATGTTTCGTATTGCGTCAGATGGGAATATTAGCCATACGCTGATTCGGTGTGCAGAGTTCATTAGAACGTGCGTCGAGATAGTGTCGTTCCCATAGCAACGATAAAAACATTCCCTAACCAGAAACCGTGGATTGATGGCAGCATTCGCGTGAAACTGAAAGCGCGAACCACTGCTTTTAATCAGGGCAAGGTGTCTGGCAACATGACTGAATACAAACAGTGCAGCTATTCCCTCCATAGGCTATCAAACAAGCTAGCGTCAGTACAGAACAAGTGGAATCTCAATTCAATGGCTCAGACACAAGAGGCATGTGGCAGGTCTACAGTCAATCACGGACTACAAAGATGAAATCCAGCCCAGTCACGGACCAGGATGTCTTGCTCCCAGGAGACTAAATAACTTTTGCCCGCTTTGAGGACAATACAGTGCCACTGACACGGCCTGCAACGGAAACATGCGGTCTCTCCTTCACTGCAGCCGAGGTGAGTAAGACATTTAAACGTGTTAACCCTCGCAAGGCTGCAGGCCCAGACGGCATCCCCAGCCGCGCCCTCAGAGCATGCGCAGACCAGCTGGCCGGTGTGTTTACGGACATATTCAATCAATCCCTATACCAGTCTGCTGTTCCCACATGCTTCAAGAGGGCCACCATTGTTCCTGTTCCCAAGAAAGCTAAG